>NW_007734182.1:41511-89083 GCF_000696425.1 Galeopterus variegatus | reverse complement strand
ATATATAATCAGTTATTTTTCAATTTAAGGAAAATACATTCAGTCATTCCTCATCTTTATTTCTGTGTTTTAAACTATATTTTATTCTTCCATCTTCTCAATTAATTTTGCCACTTGGATCATGGTACTTGATACAAATCCATTTTCTTTTATTGATTTTGTTTATTTTCATCTTCATCAAAGAGCCATAGAACACCTAGCTGTATGCTACTGCTTCACCCTCAAGTGTAAACATTACTACCTCACATCCCAAGCATGCCCATGCCTCTGCCATTCCTATTGGATTTTTCTGCTCCCTACCACATTTCCTAATCTTCCTCCTTTCTCTCACTGCTAGATTTTTAAAATAATATTTTTCTACTTTAACAACCTCTATTTCCTTAATACGCATTTATACAAACACATATGTGGGATCTTCAAAAAGTTCAAGGGAAATTTATCATCTTTTAATTTTATTCTTCCACACAAACTTTTTGAAGTACCTTTGCATTCTTAACAATCTAAACAAACAAATTCTTTGCAATCTAAGCTCTGTTACCTGTATGGGAACCGTTCACTCATTTCTGATCCAATACTCTCCAGATTTAGCATCTTTTCTCAATATTAAAATATCATCTAGGCTAGGCTTGGCTTTGCTATAGTAACAACTAAATTCTTGAATCTTAATGATGTAGTATCAAATTTTTTCTCACTTATGAAAAGACAAATTCAAATCAATATTCTTGGTTATGATGTTCTCTTGAATGGTTCTCCTCCAAGCGCTGATTGAAGATTCAGGCTTATTCTGTGCTGTGGTTTTTCCATCTTCAGATGTGCTTTAAATGTCTGGGTGTCATGGGGGAGGAATTGGGAAGCTTGTGCTGTCAATAAAGCAGTTTTTAAGTGCTTTGTACCCATCACTTTTACTCTATTATCAAGAACTAGGCACATGATACAATGTAGATTGCAAAGGGATTGGGAAATGAAGTTTACCTGTATTACGAAAAAGAGAAAAGCCAACCTCTGTCACAGTGCTTCTTCCAAAGGACTTCTAAAGCACCTTCCGCTATAGCTCAATATAATCAAATTGTATTACAATTATGGTGCATTGTCTGTTTCTTCTAACTTTTTATATTCTTGAAGGTAAGACACAAAAAATTAAACATATTCATACTCTAAAAAATGCTAGTCAGAGAAATAAATAATATGCAATTTTCTCTTGTACTATACACATATTAGTATTTACAGCTGGGGATTACTTCCTGTATCTCACTCTCCCCCTTTTTCCTCTTAGCTTCTTAATATTTTTCAACATCTTGAAACCTTTCTTACTATTCACTTCTCTAGATGTCCACATACTCGCCTTTTCACAAAGTGAAGTCTCCAATATATTACCAATTGCTCATTTTTTCTCAATAACCCTATTTCAGCTGCTACATACATACATCTTTTAACTCACTCATGTATACCAAAAGCCCTCAAATATCTCCCAGTTTCCAGCCCTATATCTTTAACCACCAGTCAGATAATATTCACTTGTATATCCCTTTTTTACTTAATCTTTAGCATATTCAAAACAACCCTTCTCTTTTTCATTTCCTATTTTTATTAACAGAAACATCATTTTCAAACTATCCAAAACTATATACAAAAAGTATGTGTAGAGGTGGAGAAAAATTTTACTCCTCATATTTCTTAGGGAAAGCACTAATTTGTTGAAAAGAATGAAATCGAAGGTAAAATTTCAGGCTATTTTCAAACTCAAAAAATGGTAGTCAAAGAACAAAAATGTTTGAAATTAGGCAAGAAATTTATTTCCCAGTTGTGAAGGGGAGAGAAAATGAGAGTGTTTGAAACAAAGTGAAAAGTACAACTAATAATCAATCAATTAGATTGAGTCATGTGTACATGCGTGTGTGTGTGTGTGTCTGCATGTTTATGATTGTGAAAGATTCAGCTTAAAATCAGAGCATCATCATTTTGGGCATAGGCTACAACCTAGGGAGTTAGAGCCCAAAAGACAGGAGCATTTAGGTAATGAACGTGAAACTCTTATGTCATGTGGATTTTTGACAGTGGAAGAAGTTGTATCTTGACTCAAAGATGAGCAAAGCAGTTGAATTTCTTAGAGTTCTTTTGTATAAGTATTAGTCGTTTTTCCCAATATAGAAGAGTTTTCAAAAGGCAGATATAGGCTCCTGATTGACATTGAAGACAAGCATCCTTTTTTGCCTCTATGAATAGTGGTCCTGATTATTTATTACGGTTGTTACTGTGATAGGAGGGAGCTGAATTTGTAAGATATTAGAAAATACACCATAATATGGAAGTAGAGCCTAGGATATGCTATGTTTAGGAATAGTCTATTCCTCTGTCTGGGTTTGTGATATCTCATTATGCTCACTAATCCCATAGTGCCGGTAGGTATTAGTGGTCAGTATAATATAGTAAAATTCTGCGCACCAAGCTAGTATCTGTCTTTTCTATGATCACCTGTTTCTAAACAAGTCCACAGGTTCTCAAGGACTGTCCCGGAAATAGTGACAAGAAAACATTATTTTTCACACCTTTACATTTGCACATATTTCCTTTTCCCATAAACTATAATGATGCAAATCTGTATTATGAATCATCCGAGTACATTGCTAACATGTTCACCGCAGCTCCCAATCTTTTCTCTTCGTTTTCTTCTAAAATCCTTAAAGGACTAACTCACAGCACCTACTCTCCGAGGCATTTCCTGTAGTATATCTTTCCACATTTTATTCATTATATATTAATTAATTAACTAATTATTTAATAGAAATATTGCTCACAAAAGGGCTAATAAAAGGGTTGCAAACAATTTTGCTCAAAAAGTGATTGCTGTCACTACAGTGCCAGTAAGCCTCTTGTGGAAATTTTGTAAGCATTTTCTACATATGTTTTACTGTTCCTCAGTTTATAAATTTTCTTTTTCTTTAATAGTGAAGCTGTGTCTTGCATGCATGTTTTATTTAACAATGACTTCAATTTAATTTATTTTTACATTGTCAAGACATTTATTTTTTAAATTTATTTATTGAAGAAATAGCAGCAGAATATTTATGAGTTTGTGACTTTATTTGCTACTATTGATATAGTTCTGATGTTCTGGAAACAAATTTTAAAAACCTAACATTTCAGGTTAGGAAACATACTATCCATATGATGTAAGACTTTAAACTTGTATATTCCATTCTTCCATATACATAATTTGAGAATAAGAATATATAACTTATAGCAATATTTTAAGCATTAAATGATTATACATCTGAAAGCGTTTTAGCTTTCCCATTAGTTATTCAAAATTCATTTATTTACTTATTCCCTCATTAATTTATTCATTCACCTATTTATTTCTATGGTAATAAGGCAGAATGTCCACCTGAACAAATTGCTTCCTGGCAATAAGTTAAGACTAACAAGAGTACATTCAACAGTTTAACTTGTGATCAAAAATCTAACATTTGCATAGTCCATGATGTGCTGGAAGCGTATAGTGATTAGGTATGAAAAAAGCATACGGTGTGTAGCAAGTTCCTGAAGTACTTCCTGCCTTTGGAACTGCTGCCTTAATCCTGCATAACTTATCGAAGAATGAAACTGGAAAATAACTATCTAAAGAAAGGATAGATTTGTAGCAATAGCTCAGGCTCCTAATATGGCTGCTGTTCCCATTCATTCAGCTTTAAATGACACTGTTGATCACTTTCTTTCTCTCAAAACACCCTCCTCTTTGTGGTACCTCATTCCTTTGATTTTTGCCTTTTTCTATGTGCTCTCTAGCTAGCCCCAAATTCTCTCCTAAAAAACTCCTAGCCCTTTACTTGCCTACAGCTTTCTTTTCATCCTTATATGAACGTCTCATCTCAAACTAAACATGCTCGAAATAGAGCTGTTAATTTTCTTTTTCCTGCTTTCCATTCTTCCCTGTCCATTGCATCTCCCCAAATTGTTTACTTACTTTTTGTTTCTTATCTTAGTAATTAGTAATATCATATTCACAGTTGCCCAAATAGGTACTAAAAGCCAGTTTTGGTTGATTTCTTTTTCTAATTATTACTACAATAAGTCCATCACCAGATTTTTTTCAATTTTATGTAAAATATGTAAGTATAATATTTGCATATATACCGCATCTGTCCCCTTGTCTCTGTCTCTATTATCGTCAAGCTGTCGTCATCTCTTTCTTGAAATATGTGATAGCCTCTAAATGGTTTTCCTGGTTGAATACTATATCACAGTATCAAGACTGATCCTTATAAAATATATATTAGATAACATAACTCCCCTGCTTGCAACAATAAAAATCAAACACTTACCTATTCTCAGAAAATAACCCATGTAAAGGACTTAGCATAGTGTGTCTACCATATCATAGGCATTAAGTAGATGTTAGTTCTCTCTTCTCTCCCTCTTTTCTATGCACTTATGTCTTTCTACATGCCATTTGCCAGATCTAAAATGTTCTTGAAAACTTCTGTAAGGTATTTTCTTTGTGCAGCATTAGCTGAATCATCAGATTTTGTCCAAAGTGAAGTTAATTCTTCCATTTCCATGCCACCATATCTGGATGCATGGACTTCTATTATAGACCTAAATGATTTGCAATTTAAAATAGGAATGTTAGATATAAATGTCAACGTATATGTTATTTCCATAAGAGCAAATCCACGTTTCACCTGTTTTTGCACCCTCAGTATATCTGAAAGATAGTAGGTATTTGACAAAAGTTTCATTAAATGAATAAAACACTTTACAAACTTAGTAATCCAGGGGGATAATTTGTTTTCTTAATTTGATCATATTAGAGAGAATAGGAAAAAGGAGTAGAAACCAAAGAGATAAGAATGAAAGGAGATAGAACGCAAGATAACTATTTTATCCGAGTATGACATGCATTTAACTTTGAAAGATGGTGAATGAATTAGCAGGAAGGTGGGAGTGTGCTTAATATTCATTGTGTAAATCAAAGTTAAAAATATCAAGATATTTTTTTAAAGATAAAAACCAGGAACAGAAAGACAAATACCACATAACTTCTCTCATTTGTAGAATCTAAAAAAATTGGAACTTATAGAAAAAGAGAGTAAAATGGTGGTTACCAGAGGCTGGGATGTGGAAGGGTTTGGGAGACGTTGGTTAAAGGACACAAAATTTCAGTTAGAATGAGGAATAAGTTCAAGGTATCTATTGCATAACATGGTCACTATAGTTAATAATAATGTATTATATAGTTGAAAATCGCTGCGAGTAGATTTTAAGTGTTCTCACCACACACACAACAAACAGAAAAGTATGTGAGGTAATGCATATGTTTAGTAGCTTGATTAAGCCATTCTACAATGTATACATAAAATTTTTATTTGTCAATTAAAAATTACATATATGTATATAATATATTCTACAAATAGGCAGAGATAGCTGTTAATAGAGAAACTTCTTCATTTGGATAATAACATTTATGCATAAATAGTCAGATATGTGAAATGCATGTTTTAGGGAGTATGAAATCTTTAATTGGCATTCAAGTATTAACATTGCCGATCCAGTTTTACCCAACTTTGATATTTAACTTACTTGAAATCTGAAAGTTCTGGAAAAGTTATACAGATAATATAACCAAAGTGAGGTCTAGTATTTAAGGAAACTCTAAGAAATCTGTTTCTTCTGTTGTATTCTACAAATATTTTGATTTACATTACATTACCTTAACGATTGCCATCAGGAAAAATATTTAATTATATGTAATTGAGTTGTCATGCATAGCTAAATAAATATATTTTTCTCTAAGAACTGTGGAAAATTAAAAGCCCTAATGGGGTTTTAACTTTAATTGTTTAACTTTAATTATTTAACTTAATGGCAGTTAAAATAATCAATTGAAAAGCTTAAATACCTGTAAGATAAGTAAATACTGATGCTTAGCAAATTCAAATATAATCTTATTGTATGAAACATTTATATGATTATGTGTATAATAAGGTATAGTTTTATTTTTCAGTTATGAATAAACCATGGTCATTATTTCACCTATAATAAACTTTTATTAAACTATTTTACAGCATAGGGCATTTCATTTTTTTATATTAAAAGTAATGTAGTGGTAATCCTTTTGCATAAACGTCTTTGCTCAAAAATGTAATTATTTACTTAGAATAAATATCTAAAAGGTTAATATTTCCAAAAGTTTTTGTTTTAATTGTTGCTTAAAATTGTGGTGAAAGGCTGGCTGGTTAGCTCAGTTGGCTAGAGTGCAGTATTGTTGACACCAAGGTCAAGGGTTTGGGTTACCACACCAGCCATCTGCCAAAAAAGGAAAAGTTGTTAAATGTATAGATGTATATATTTCTAAGATTTAAAAAAAATCTAATAATGATATATACAAGAAATTTTTGACCTAATAAGCAACTCAGTATACTATATATTGTATGGCTAAAGAGGAGAAAAAAATATGTTTTCTATTTCCTAGTATGGATTCAGATGACTCAATTAAATTAATACAATTTCATCATTATATATTTAGTTTCAGAATATTTATAATTTCTGACTACTTGATTATGCAATAATTAGGTATAGTTGTTTTTTATTACATATATCATGTAGCAAAATGATGCCAGAAATTTTGTTTATATATTTTGTTGCTATGATTTTCAACAAATAAATCATGACAATTACAATGTCTGTGTACATTTTTTTTTTATAATGTGGTTTTGATTGCATTTCCTGTAGAACTCAAATCAATGTATTTGGTTCTCATTAAATCTGAAGATCACTTTCTCTTAGTGTAGAACTTAATACGTTAAGGTGTATAATCTTATTTATTTTCATATTTTGCTTTGCTTGTTCCTTTCTTTCCCTGTCTTGAATTTGATGAAATATACTTCTCTCCTGTTTTCTCTTTGTTTTTGTTTATATTTTTGATTTGTTTTTCAAGTTTTTTCTAAAGTATACATTCTTTAAAAAATTATTCTAATCATCAGATTTGTGTTAAAAACGACTAAAAATATAGCAATGATGTATAGTACATATTCATCTAATTATAAGTTCAAGCATGAAATAGTATACATTGACTTCCATATATAGATGGTCCCCAACTTACAATGATTTGACTTGAGTTTTTTACTTTACAGTGTTGTGAAACTATTGCAATTTTGACGTACCACAAATTTAGAAGTTTGATCGTTTCCCAGGCTAGCAATATATAGCACACGAAATATTTAACACTTGTAATAAAAGTCTTTGCGTTAGTTGATTTTGCCCAGCTGCAGTCCAAAATAAGTATTCTGAGCACACACATTTTAGGTAGGCTAGGTTAAGCTATGACGTAGATGTACAGTAGGTTAGGTGTATTAACTGAATTTTTTACTTACAATATTTTCTATTTACGGTGGGTTTTTCAGGATGTAACCTCGGTGTAAGTCAAGGATCATCTGTATATGATACAATATTATATAGTGAACAAGCTGTATATTCATTATAACTGAAAGTTTGTATTCTTTGACCAGCATCTCCCCATTTCCCCAACCTCTCAGCCCTTGGTAACCCACATTCCCCTTTTTGTTTCTGTGAGTCCAATTTATTTTATTTTTCAGATTCTACATAGAGGTGAGGTCCTGCAGTATTTGTTTTTCTGTTTCTGTCTTATTTTACCTAACATAATGCCCTAAAAGTTCAGCTACATTGTTGCAAATGGCAGGCTTTCCTTCCTTTGTAAGGCTGACTAATATTCTATATGTGGTTGTCCCTCAGTACCCACAAACAATTGGTTCCAGGACCCCCTGCAGATACCAAAATCTGGAGATGCTCAAGTGTCATACACAACATGTCATATTATTCCCATATAACCTATTCTCCTGTATACTTTAAACCATCTCTAGATTACACAAAACCTAATACAATGTAAATGATATATAAATAGTTATACTATTTATAGTATAACAAGAATTAGGGAATTATATAGGGAATTAGGGAATGATATAGAGAATTAGCTTGTTATAATATAACAAGTTTAGGGAATGACAAGAAAAAAAGTTTGCACATGTTTAATAAGACACAACTATCCTTTGTTTTTCCCTGAATATTTTTGACCCATGACTGGCTGAATTCACAGATACGGAACTCACAGATACGAAGGGCTGACTATATATCCAACATTTTCTTTACCCATTCATTTGTCAGTGGACAGGTAGGTTATTTCTATATCTTGGCTGTTGAGAATAATGCTTCAATGAACAAAAAAGTGCAGAATGCAGATATCTCTTTAAGACAGTAATGTTACTTATTTTGATATATACTAAGAATACTAAGAAGTGAGATCGCTGGCTGATATGATAGTTCTATTTTTAATTATATAGGGAACCTCCATACTTTTGCATAATGACTGTACAAATTTACATTCCAACCAACATTGATTGTATAAGGTCCTTTTCTCCACATCCTATACAATATTTGTTATATTTTGACTTTTTAATAATAACCATTCTAAAAGGTACAAGGTGATATTTTATTGTGATTTTGATTTGCATTTCCCTGATTATTAGGGATGTTGAACACCTTTTCATACACTTATTGGCCATTTATATGTCTTCTTTGGAAAAATGTCTATTTAGGTCATTTGGCCATTTTTAAATCAGTTTATCTGGTTTTTACTATTGAGATGTAAAGTTTCCTAATATATTTTGGATATTAACCCATAATTAGATATAGTGCACAAAATTATATGTTCTTAATGTGAGATATCCTGCTTCTCCCCAGTGCCTATTAGGAACTAAACTTTTTTTTTGCATAAATAAATAAATAATTTCTTAAATTGGAATTGCTCTTACTCAAAGAAAGAGAGCACAATAAATCATTGAGATAGAAATATTTAAGTATTTAATGTAGCTTCTAAAATAATTCAGGGAAGAAGATGAAGAAATACAATAAAGTGCAGAACTCTTTCAGTAACAAGAACCTTATGATTTAATGCATTTTTACGAATAATAATGAGAAAAACACAACATCTGACAGTATATCATGATTGTTATTATGACATATTTCACTATTTACCAATGTGATTAAAAATACTACCTTAGAAATGAATATTAGGCTACTTACTAAAACGATGCTAACTTTCCAAATCATAGTTATCAATCTGATTATAATTTTCATCTCTCTTTCACCCCTTCAGTTACATGTATTCTTATGCAAATACCCTAACGCAATGGAAATGTTCTTTAAAGTAAATAAGAAGGATTTATTAGGGAATAAAGAGGAATTCATTAGAACCTAGTGTCAAGCAGTTAACAAATTATAGAGAGGCTCTGACTCAGAATAAGGTGAGCAATTACTAAGCTAACTCTTCAAAGATCCAATTCTCAAATCACACCATAACATGAAAATGCCTTTTCGTAATGTAACACTGAGGCACATAGAGGTTATATAATGTGCTCAACGTTAGGAGTTATGAAGTAATAGCTAAGATTCAAATTCAGCAATCTGTCTCTATGCTATTGTGTCTAAATCTGTAAGGAAATGTATCCGTAGAACTGTAGTGATAAAAATATATGTGGTAATTTAATGTTTCAGTCAATCATGTGTTAACTCAAGCTAGGTGTGTATATTTTAAATGATTGGCTAGATCTGATTTAATATCGGATATGAGGTTTTAAAAACTTTTTTAAAGTTAAAGAGAGAAAAAAATGCACAAATACTATAATTTAATATTGTAGTACTATATAAAGATGATCAATTACAGTAGAGTTAAATTATGAGTCTAAGAAAGATTTATTTCAGAATGAAGATAGGGACACTTCAGATCCTTGCTAGGTCTCAGAATAGATTAATTGAAAATAGTTTCCCTTAAATAGGATGTTTTTCTATGGGTCACTCTGGTAAAAACAAAACAAAAAACAAAGACCAAAACAACAAGGACTAGAACAAGAAAAACAGATTCTTTGTAGCTCTTCATCTCAGTCTTGAGGACTGACTTGTAAACAGCTTGAAAAAAGTATCAGTAGATCACATTTCTGTCTTTGGTATATCAAAGCGTTATGTGACTCACACTGTGCTCCCACCCTGACCTTGCAAAAAACTAACACCAAAAAACTGGAAATCAGCAAATCTATAATTTATATGTGGCATGTGGCACAGTTAAGTAAAAAACAAACAAACCAAAAATAAAGAAAACAAAACTTGTTTTAGTTTAGTATTTTTTTTTTTCTTTTTGTCTTTTTTCGTGACTGGCAACGGGATCGCAACCCTCGGTGTTGCGCCCGCACCTCGCTCAGCCAGTGAGCGGCCGGTCTGTATGTGGGATCCGAACCCTCGGCGGGAGCGCCACCGCGCTCCCAAGCGGGGCACTGTAGCAGTGCGCCACTGGGCCAGCCCTAGTTTAGTATTTTTAACTAGATTTAGCTGTTACCAAGGAATCATGTAGAGCAAATTACTTATTTTACAATAACATAATTTTCTTAACTGTATAAAAGCAGGAAAAGTGTCTTTCCTATTAAATAATATTTAATAAATAAATTTTACATGTTTAATAAATGTTATTTTTAATAAATAAAACTTAATGTTTAAAATTCAATTTAATTTAGTATAATAATTATAAATATAATTTAATAATGATTTAATAAATTACGTATGTATAAAAAGCTTTGGAAAATACTTAAACCTTACTTAAGTCCATATAAAATCATAATTCTATTTTACTTTAATATCATACATAAAAAGGTAGTATATTGCTTTGTCAAAAATTAACACTGAATATAAATGTATTATTAAAGAAATACAACTTAAACAAAAAGACAATTTAGAAAAAAAATTAGAGAATAGGAATTAGGTAGATGTGGATATATTAGGCTCTACAGCAAACTAGCTAAGTGATTTTGATAGTTACTTAATCTCTCTGTGACTTCCTCACTTTTATTTTCTATGAAATAAATATATTAAATTTTTTCTGCATTACAGTTTGTAAAGATTTAAAATAATCTAAACAAATTTAGAGAAATGTCTGGCTCCTGGTAAATTGTAAATCAATGGTAGATTTAAAAAAAAAAATTCTTGTCAAAATGATTGAAAATAAATTACCTACTCCTGAAGTCTTGAGTGCTACACTTTCATTTCTTTCTGTTATTGTTGGAGTAAGAAGGACTGAAGCCATTTTAGCACCTGAAACTGCCTGAGCTGTGAAAAGATTTTAAAAGACAGTTTTTTCCTCTCCTTTCTTTCTTCCCATCCCCTGAATTTCTTATCTTGCTTGCTAAATAGAACAAACAAGGCTGTTGAAAGCTAATCAGTGGGTCACCAGAAGAGGACATGACCCTGGCAGGAGAAGATGTATCCCATTCCCACATTCTTCCTGCTTCTTACAGCAGAGATGTGAAAAAGAGAGGTTCTCCCCCAACTTCCCAGTGATATATTGTTCCAGAGGTTTCATTCCATCAGCACAATTTAAAGAAATACCTTTTGTTTTACTCTATTTCTGGTAATGATAGATATGTTCCAGTTCTTTCTCTGAGAGGTGCTTGAAATGAGAAATACTGAGCAGAAAATGATACTGATCCCCCAGAAGTGAGCTGGCAATGATTTGGATGTGGCACTAGATACAAGCTGAGGGTATCTCATAAATCAATAGCTAATCTTCAGTTTGATGTTATAATGGAAAGACCCATTAATTTAAAAACAGCTTCTGACACTAGTTATAGTTTCTCCACTCTTAAGGCTATGCACATAAATACCAGTGCCAATAAGTAGGCTAAATTGATCAATCAGGAAAGAAATATATGAGTAAGTATTGTAATGATACTATCTATCCATTGAGAAGCAACCCTGGGGGGAAAGAAAGGCAATCCCACAGTGTCAAGATGAGGATTCAGAGTCACCACAATGGAATTTATTGAGATAAGTAATAACATCTAACATGTATTGAATTCTCAGTATGTAGTCACTATCCTAAGTCTTTTGTTTTTATGTAATAGCTTTTAATCCTCTTAACTCTCATTTTACAGAGGTGAACAAGAGGACATAAAGAGGGTAACTAGCTTGCCAAGGTCTCCTGTCTTCTAAGCAGCAAAGCTGGGATGTGCGCACAGGAAGTCTGGTTTCTGAGCCTCGATTTTTAATGCATGTATGGGCTGAATTGTGTCCCTCCAAAATTCCCATGTTGAAATCCTAACCCCTAGTACTTCAGTATGTGACCATATTTGGAAATAGGGTCTTTAAAGAGGTAAAAACACATGGAGAATAGGGCCATCTACAAGCCAAGGAGAGAAGACTTAATAAGAAACCAGCTCTGCTGACACCTTGTTCTTGGACTTCTAGCCTCCAGCCACCCAGTATGTGGTACTTTTTTATGGCAGCTCCAACAAATACAACCTCTATGTTTGTGACACTCCATCTGACTTTAATTGTACCTCCAACAAATTGAATTGTATGTACAAATTGTTCTGTCTAGCCATCTAACCAGTTAAATTAGAAAAAGTGGGTATATAATCAAAATATATAAATGGACAAATGAATTAATAAATGTATTTCAGGAGAGAGTTAGTTGCAAAATGCTGACAAGCCAAGGAGCTAATGAGAACACCAGTCTCTATACTGTTCAGCAGTGCTGATGGCATGTTTTAGAGTCAAACTGCTTTCTCCCCAAGTATGGAAGGAAGGTAAATTCCTTGTTTACAGGAAATCCAGTAGAGAGAATTTAGAATTGAAAAGACTGTATTTTGTATTACATTCATTCAGCAGCTATGTGAATTGGCAGATTACTCAATTTTCTAATTTTTATTTTTTATTTATTTATGTTTTAATTTATCAGTATACGATGTAGTTGATTTTTGTGTCCCTTTTCCAATCATCTCTCGCTCCTTCCTCTCCTCCGTCCTCCCTGTCACCAACATATCTGTTCACTTGTCTTAACAAGTTCAAGGAATTGTGATTGTTGTGTCTTCTTCCCTGCCCCCCACCGTTTGTTTGTATATTTATTTATTTATCTATGTATTTTTAGCTCCCACAAAGAAGTGAGAACATGTGGTATTTCTCTTTCTGTGCCTGACTTGTTTCACTTAATGTAATTTTTTCTATGCCCATCCATGTTGCTGCGAATGGTAGTATTTCATTCCTTTTGTCGCAGAGCACTATTCCACTGTGTAGATATAGTACAGTTTCCATATCCACTCATCTGATGATGGGCATTTGTGCTGGTTCCTACTCTTGGCTACTGTAAATAGAGCTGCAATAAACATTGGAGTACAGGTATCCCTTTGACATAATGATTTGCATTCCTCTGGATATATCCCCAGCAGTGGAATAGCAGGGTCATATGGTAGATCTATCTGTTAATTGTTTGAGGAAACTCCATACTATTTTCCATAAAATTAAATTAGTAAGTTATTTTACAGGTTTGATATAGGAAATCAGTGAGACAAATCTGTAAAGTGTAAAGTGCAGTGCACAGCTCACAGTAAGTGTTGACAGAATATTTGCTGTTGTTAGTATGATTAATATTGTATTTATGATAGTGCCTGATACATAACAAATGCTAAGTAATTGATATCTCTTATTATTGTTGCTATAATGTTATTAGAAAATGCAATGAGTGAGAAAAGAACTCTGCTGTTTAATAGGATGTTGTGTCCTAAATGAACTATAGGAACCTTCCAGCCCAATTCCCTCACTTTATAGAAGTGACTATTGAAACTCAGAGATTTGAAGCTATTTGCCCAATGCCACTCGAACAGTTAAGACCTAGAGCCTAGCTCATGTAATTTCCAGTAAAACCCATATTTTACTAAATCATGTTGCTTTCCTTAATGTGGAATGCTATTTTTTTAACCTAGAGACTATAAAGCATCCTTCATATCATCTATAACAATGTCTGGCTAATAAATGACACACGATCTGTGTTCTTGAGTCAAACTGATGTAGTTAAATCTGATGCACTTAAAATGTAAAAATGTCTTAATCCAAATTTATTTGTCAGATAACCAGCTAACTACTGAGTAGGTAGAGTTTTATTTGCCTTCTGTGAGACAAATAAATCTTAATAATCAAGATGGGTAGGAACAGCTCAATCTTTGGGATATTGTAAGGTCACAAGACATGGAGTAGACGGCAATGACACAGTGTGAGGTGTTAGGGCACCTGAAAAGAGCTGGGAGAGTCAGGAAAACCCACTAAAAATAAACTTTACCAAATTTTGATGATGGCTTTCCTATGCCTGTGGTTCCTGGACAAGGGCATTAGAGGAGTGGAAGTTGGTAGCAGCTGCATTTATCTACTTCATGCCACAGTGTTGTGATAAAAAGCACACCAGGGGAGACATTAGCACCAAGATTCTTAAGAAAATTTAACTCCCAGCTGTTGGGACACAGTTGTCCATGAGTCTCTTGCATTTCTGCACTTCTCATTGTGTTAGGATCACCAAGACCACCCCCATATTCAGTAATTTGCTAGGAGTCACAAGATTCAGCACTTACTTGTACTCATGGCTATAATTTATCACAGTGAAAGGATACAAGCAAAATCAGCAAATGGGAAATTAGTTGTGACAAAAGGTCTGAAGTGTGACTGTCTATCAGGCAAGCTCATTAGACTTTAGTTGTCCAGGGTGTTTATTGGGGGCCTAACGGGTGGCACCTTCTGCCTAGCTCATACCAAAATTCCAGACTCCCAGAAGGAAAGCAGGTGTTCGGTTGTACAAGAGTGGTGAACTACTCTTAGAATTTAAAGAAAGTTTTACATCTGTTTACGGCTCATGTTCCCAGATGTCAGCCAAGGATCAATCTTGAAAGCAGGCCTTTCTAAGGTCTGCTACGTTAACATTTCGCTGCACAGTCATGAACAGCTTTTGTTGTGGACCATCTTTTCAAAGATGTTTGTATAGCAAACAACCTTGGAAGTTTGCCCTCCAGGGCAAAGGTTTAGCAGATTTGCTTGTAAACCATTATATAAAATTGAGGTTTCCTAAGTTTGGGGATGTTTAGCTGTGATACAAACCCAGCACGTGTGCGGCATCCACAAGAGCCATCCCACATCACCACCAAGGGAGTTGGGGGACAAAAAGAACCCATGTGAACATGAAGTTTATGCTTCTGCTTTGCTGTGAGTAATAAAATCCTTTGTCTCAGACCCATGAGTTTCTTGTCTTCTGCCAGCATGCATGAAACTGTAGCAGGCTAAGTTGTTAGCTTGCATGTAAGGTAAAAGCCTAAAACCTTTCAGCTCTTGAAACTAGTCATACTAGGATCCTCTGGGGACCTGTGGAAAAAGTGGAGTTAATTGCAATGAGAGAGCTGGAGTTCATGGAACTAATCTGACGGGTGGCTGGCCACTGTAGGTGATCACACCCAAGGCATCTGCTGTTTAATTAAGGCAATGCTATTAATCACGTATATCACTCACTGGTAGAAATAATTGGCATACTATGAGATTCAGCCTATAAATTAAGAATGCTGAAGCAGACAGAAAGTTAGTTGGATCTGGAAGTTCTCCTTCAATATTTTAATCTGTTGGGTTTTATTTGAATTCTAAGAATATATGAAACTTTGTTATTCTTACCCTCCCAAGTACACCTTCAAAACTATGTCATTAGGTGTTCTGAGTTTTTTGGTTTTTTTTGGTTTGTTTCTTAAATGGTAACTTTTACAAATAAACATTGCAACTTCTTTACCTTTTTTTTTTCTTTTTTGGAGGTATAATGTAGATTAAATAAATTACTGGGATTTAAGATTGGTGAATTTTGACAATTATACACACTTCATATTTATACGCACATAATTACTCCATAATTACACTAACCTCATCTAAAGTTCTTCATAGCCACTTGTCAGTGGTAGTGGCATATTGGATAGCACATATTTAAAACTTTATATAAAATGATAGAAATGTTCTATTAAAAAATAATAGCCAACAACATTAGAAAGTGGATTCTTTTGCTCATATTAATTTTGAGATTCATCCATATCATTGTATATGTTGGTAGGGTTTTTTTTTTTTCCTTTTTTGTTTCCTATTTAATAGCTATCCAACAATTTGCTTTAATAATTCTGCTGTTCTTGGATATTTGGAGTGCTTTGACTTTCAGCTATTACAAATGAGGCTGTTATGACATCTTGTAAAATTCTTTTTGTGGGTACATGTTTGTTTTCTTTTTCTGTTTTCTTTTTTTTCTTACTGTATTTTTAATTTATTAATTAATTTATTTTTAAAATATAATTTATTGTACATATGTGTAGGTACAAAGTTGACTTTCAATAGTTGTACACAATGTGGTCAGATCCAGATAGTGAGCTTTTTTATCATTACAGTACATAATCATTCTTTGTCTCCAATAACCAATTTCTCCTTAACCTCCCTCCCTGTCCCCTCCACTCCCTTTTAACACCTCTAGTAACCACAGTTGTTTTCTCTCCTTCTAAAAGTTCAACATATTATTATGTGTTTTATTTTTCTTGAGAAAAACCTAGTGGCTGGATTGCTTCATCATGGTATAAATATGTTTATATTCATAAGAAACTGCCACAAAAAGACATGTATAACAATATTATTCAGCAATAAAATACCAATTCACACCCACTAAATAAGGGGTGATAGAGTTTGTATGTGTTGTCCCCCCAAAACTCATGTGGAAATCTGATCCCCAATGGGACAGTGTTGGAAACTGTTTGAGTCATAGGGCTGGATTCTTCATGAATGGATTAATGCTCTCTCTGGAGGAGGAGAGGTAGTGAGTAAGTTCTCACTCTATTAGTTCCCCTGAGAGCTGATTGTTTAAAAGACCCTGGCACCTCCTCTCTCTCTCTCTCTCTCTCTCTCTCTCTCTCTCTCTCTCGCTGCTTCTCACCATGTGATCTGCTTGTACCCTCCAACTGCCTGCTGCTTTCTGCCAAGATTAGAAGCAGCCTGAGGCCCATGCCAGATGCAGCTGTCCCAGAATTGTAAGCTAAATAAATCTCTATTTTTTATAAATTACCCAGTCTCAGGTATTTCTCTTATAGCAACACAAATGGACTAATACAAGTGGGGAGGTGACTGACAATACAAAATGCTGGTGAGGTTGTATAGCAAGTGGAAATATACATTGTTGGTAAGAGGATAAAGTAGTACAGCTTCTTTGGACAACAATAGCTTTTTGTGGTTTTAGTTTGCATTTCCCTATTGACTGAAGATAATGGATGGCTTTTCATGTGTTAACTGGACATTCTTAGATCTTCTTTTGTAAAGCATTTGTTCAATTCTTTCACGCAGTTAAAACAGTTGGCTATTTGCCTTTTAATTGTTAGTTTGTAGGAGTCTCTCGTATATTCTGAATATGCTTATTTTGCCAGATGTATCATTTGATTTTCTTTTTCAAGATTTAGGTCCTAACTCATACAAATGATTGTGCTTAAGTTTCCAGTTAGTTACAGGAAAGTGTAGAGCACCAGCTTGCATAAGTCAAAATGTTTCAGAGAGTATGCTATAAGCACAATAGATCCAAAGAGATACCAGAGCCAAGAGAAGTCAACGGGGGCTGCTTTGTCCCCAAAACTTAAAAATTCTAGGAAAGAATGCAATGGAAAAGCCACTCAAAAGCCTGTAATTATTTAGAGATTCGATATTTTTAAAATGTCTTTTTAACATTTCTAAACTTGCCTGGCAAACAAAAGCATACCTTCAGACAATGAAAAAGATAAAATTCAATAATTGCTATTTTTTTAAAACTTAAGGTGAATTGTTCACCATTTGGTGTACTCAGAATTATATAATGGACATAATGTTCAAGATGCCTGGTAATTATAGCACATAAAATAGAACAAGATAGGCAACCAAATCTACACTTTTATGATAATAATGGTTTTAAAAGTCCCATGTCTTCGGACTCACTTATTTATGTATAGAAATTTTAATTAGTAATATTACCAATACATGTAAAAATTAGTCATTCAGTTTTACTTTCTAGTACCTAATAAACATACAATTTCAAATGTATAAATAGTATTTATAATGCAGTTCTGAGTTTTTTAAATATCCCAAATATGATGTTCGGAAGGTAAGAATATGTGCTTACAAAATCTAGTCATTTTCTGTTTACATTTTGCGAGTGAAATCTTTCACTTATGCAAAAAACCAGAATCTCTAATTTTGTCCAGAAGTAGTATATGTGGCCAAAATTCATGGCTACTCAAACAGAAATGGTTATAACCGCCTTCCCATCCCCCACAAAAATGCTTATCCCAACAAATACACACATTCATGACATCAGAAACTCTCTATAGATTTGATCTACCATACATATTCGAAATTATAAACAATGCATGTAAAGCTATTTACACATTTCTACTTTCCCCATGCCACCTATATTCCAGTAAAAACATGGATGATTCAAAGATGGAGGTATAATAGGTAAATAAAGGTCCACCAAAGCTAA
Source organism: Galeopterus variegatus (assembly GCF_000696425.1). Classification (NCBI taxonomy): domain Eukaryota; kingdom Metazoa; phylum Chordata; class Mammalia; order Dermoptera; family Cynocephalidae; genus Galeopterus; species Galeopterus variegatus. The sequence goes on along the minus strand of NW_007734182.1, from coordinate 70,692 downwards.
AAGTTACTTAGGGTTAAGTTTAAATGACATTCAAGACAAAAGTCTGAACTAACAATAAATCTCTATTTTTCACACCTTCTTTAGTCACCATGCACATAGACACATCTACAGGCCTACCATAAACATTTACATAGACACCCACACAGATACATTTATACACAGTCACACACACACAAATATAGCCACACATTTCTCAACTAACATGATTTTTCTTAACTTTTCACAATGTCCCTTAGGTATCCTAGTCTACCAGGCAGTTTCATTATAAGAAATAGTTATGCTATAGTTTGAATATCTACATATAGACACTCTTTGGCTACCGGATGACCATATTGCCTCTTGTAAAAACAAGCAAACAAACAACAAAAACTCAGTCTCAAAAGTGGGCAATGTCGGATTCCACCTGCCCCTTGGGTCTGCATATTACTCTCAGTAATAGAGGACCTCTGATGCCCATTTCAATTCCAATTTCAAGCTATGAAGAGGAAAGTCACATTTATAAAAATATAGGATTTCTGTTTTTCTAGTTATAAAATAGACCCTGATCTTAAGAATATAAAGAGATTTTTGACTGTGCTCTCCAGAAACTGAAAATCCTGGTTGTATTAAGAGTGAGTTTCCTTTCTCTGGAGGTATTCAAGCAGAAACTGCACAGCCCCTACTCCTAAGCTTTTCAGAAGGCATCAATCCATGAGGCAGCCAGTTAAATTAGATGCCCTGTAAGGTCACTGCCAAACTGTAGTTTCTATAATTCTACTGATTTCTGCTTATTTTAACATCTCAACAACATTTTATCAGAGCCAAACATCTTTGAACATGCTTGCTCTGCCTATATTATTTTTGGAACAGGTGGGAGTATAATACATACACATTGAAATGAAGGGGAGACCTAAATAATTACTCTAATTATTTACACATGCAGTATTTAACTGTTTAAGGCTAAAACACCTTTTTGGAATTGTCCATTTATGTTTTTCAAGAATATAATTTTCAAGTTAAAGTAAGTCACCTGACCGAATTATTTGAGAATAAGTTAATATTCAAAGAAAGAGTTTAGATCTTTACATCTTTTTTTTCAGATAGGAAAAATGTATTAACACCTCCATTATGTTCATAATAAGCAAAAGAGTTATACCTCCAATATGTTCAGTTAATGAATTAATTAGAAAAATCCTTTTGGTTTTTGAAATTGCAAAGATTTGTGAGGGTCAAGTAAAGAAGAGGTTTTTGAGAAAGGTGAAATGAAGAGAAACTCTGCCTGAAATGACACTGAAGAAAAAGTAGGTTAAAAACATCCAAAAGAAATAGAAAAGCAGAGACAAGCATAATTGGGTTTATAATAGCATTGCTGCAATAGATTCAGATTCGAAATCTTATGAAGCCTTCTATTTTCCCAGTTACTGGTGAGCAAAAGATATTTAATAGAAAACTCAATTTATCTGAAACCATGCCCACCTTTTTAATTAATAAAGAATATCCATTTTTTAGAATATCAAAGTAAGTAAAATTGCAGAGACAAATCATTAGTTTCTACATAAAGTCAAAAAACTGCTCTTGTCCATAAATTCAAAATTTTGAGATTATGCTGTTCGTATCTGCATAATATAGCATTGAGCTAGGCATGGGATTTTTATTGTTGTTCCATTGTTAGTTAGGAATCAGTAAAGGGACATGAAAATCAACTACATTGTATATTGATAAAATAAAAATAAAATTAAAAAACTACAAAAAAAGAAAAGAATTTAGAAAAAAAATGCCCGCCTGATTTTCCTTCCAAAGAACTCAGACCACAATCTTGCTCAATCTGTCTTAAAGCTTACATGCTCAAATTTTACTTTCTCATTGTGTTCTTGAGGTACATTATTTTTCAACTGTGTTTATGACACTTCCTATATATATATTTCACCCCTTCATGAAGATAGTAAACTACAAAAAGTCATGAGTTATTCCTTCCATTTCTTATTTCTTCCTCAAAATTTCTCACAATATTGCTTTACTGCCATTCTAAATATCTGCTTTATTAACGCAACCATAATTCCATATTTTGCTCTTTCAAAAATAACCTTCAGTTAACCTCACAAAGTATACCTCTAAATATACAGATAACTATCTACATGTACATATTAGATTCATTAATTTAGATTTTGCCTTTATAGTTGAAGAAAACATAAAGTATAATTAATTCCTTATTACAGTGAAAACTTCTTGAAGACAGCCATTTGTTTTTTGGGGGTTTTTTTTTGTCTTTTTTGTCTTTTTCCGTGTCTGGCAACGGATCGCAACCCTCAGTGTTGCCCCCGTACCGGACCGGGGATCGGCAACGGGATTGCAACCCTCGGTGTTGCTCCCGCACCTCGCTGCAGTGAGCGGGAACCGGTCTATATGTGGGATCCAAACCCTCGGGCGGGAGCGCTGCCGCACTTCCCAAACGGCGCACTATCCAGTGTGCCACCGGGCCGGCCCGACAGCTATTTGTTTTTATTTCGTCACAGAGAACCCATGGCTCAATTATTATTTGCTGAATTTTTCCGTGTCCGGCAACGGATCGCAACCCTCAGTGTTGCCCCCGTACCGGACCGGGGATCGGCAACGGGATTGCAACCCTCGGTGTTGCTCCCGCACCTCGCTGCAGTGAGCGGGAACCGGTCTATATGTGGGATCCAAACCCTCGGGCGGGAGCGCTGCCGCACTTCCCAAACGGCGCACTATCCAGTGTGCCACCGGGCCGGCCCGACAGCTATTTGTTTTTATTTCGTCACAGAGAACCCATGGCTCAATTATTATTTGCTGAATTTAATCACTGTAACTCTAACATTATTCATAAATGGCTGTGAGAACAGTGCAATAGACTTTAATTTTTTAAATGCAAGAATATATGGTTTATCACCCTTTCAAATCATCACGTTTATTTTATTTTCCTAATTCCTTATTTCTAAAGTGACAGACATTGGTTGTCGGGCCTCCCTGAGCCAGAGGCCGACAAAACCGAGCGGGAAGAGACACCAGTCCAGCCGGGGGTCCCTTGTGGGGCTGAGCGGGATGATGAGTGTCGCTGGCACGGCCCTTCCCCCCCAGGACCTTCCTCCCCGGGGGCCGAGAAAGAACACCACCGAGCCAGGAGAGTGGTCAAAGCCGGAACTCCGTTTATTTGCAGGGCGGCACAGCTTATATAGGGAAAAAGGGCAGGGCGGGTTTTGATATGAGAGATCAAGCAAAGAGCCAATAAGAAGGGCTTAAAAGGATAGGGTGAGGTGGTGGGGAGGCTCTACGCGAATACGGAACTAAAGTTGCTGAATCACTGGGACCCGGAAGGGCGAGGCAGGCAGCTACGTGCCGTTGAGCACTAGTGAAATGGTGGCCGCGGAGCGCATGAAATGGCGCCCGTGCACGTCAGGGCGCATGCGCGCAAAGTTATGCCCAACATCTCCCCCTTTTGTTTTTGTATGCCGGGGTGGGACCTCTGTCTTAGGTTGTCCAGGTTTGTCTGGATCTTACCCGTCATTGAGCATCACACAGCTTGTGATAATTTTTGGGTGTGGCCCCTGTCTTAGGTTGCCCTGGATTTGCCAGGGTCTTACCCGTCTTTGGGAGCTCACACAGCCTGATGGGGAGACTTAGTCGTAACTTTGGGGATCTTGAGGGGCCAAGCGCTGATAATGAACTTGTACATTCATAAGTTGAATGGTTTCAAGCCTCTTTTGTACAAACTGAATAAGTTTGTTAAGAATACAGGGTCCCAGAGTGACTACCATTAGAAGTAAAAGGAGGGGACCGAGGAAGGGTAAGAGATAGGGGAGGAAGCCCATTGAAGCCCGTCCAAAAGAAGCTATTTTGGAGATCTTGTCGTCTTTTTTCCAAGTCTTCTTGAAGTTTCTTGATTTTGTCTTGGACGATGCCCGAGCGATTTGCGTAGAAGCAGCATTCTTCCTGTAAAAACAAGCACAAGCCTCCTTTTTCGGCAGTTAGTAGGTCTAACCCTCTTCTATTTTGCAGTACTACCCCTGCTAAGGAGTCTAACTGGGACTGAAGATCTAAAATAGTATTGGCGATTGTTTGCATATCACTGATTAATTGTTGGGATAATTTGTTATAATAATGAGAGGAAAATCCTATACCAGCGGTTCCAGTGGCCACTCCGGTGGCTACTCCCAGCCCGATGAGGAGGGGGAGTACTTGGATGGCCTCGCTTTTGTCTACCCCCAAAGTGGTCAAAAGCAGGGAGTGGGAGAGTTTGGTTGTTGGGAACTATATCAATATCAGGTAGTAAGACCACCAGGGCGCATAGGCCTGTCCAGTTAGTGGGCAGCTGAGTATAAGCTCGATTGCTGCCACAAACAATAACTGAACTATTATGAGCACATAAATGGGTAGAAACATTGATCAAAACTATTATTAATAGAAGGAGAGAGAAAACTGTAAGGGCTGCACTTGCAAAGGGGTAAATATGGAAAAGCTACAGGTATAGGTCATCCCATGACCAAGCATAGCCAGCAGTCCTGAGCAAGGTCAGGATAACAACATTCTATAACCTGTAGAAAGACAATGTTTAATAGGAGGAACATTAGGAGAAGAGAAACATAAAGGCATTTTCTCAGTGGAAGCTGAAAAATTAAAAGGGTGTGAAAAATGAGGTTTTTCAGAAATATTAGGATCTCCACCTAAGAGGCGAGAATGGTTAGTTGTTACTTTTATTTCTTCCAAATGGAACAAAGGAGAGAGAGTTAGGGTTAAACCAAAATTATGACTGGTAACATTTATATTAAAACAGATATTTAAAAACCTTACAAAATGTTACAACATATATCCATAACACCTTCAGTATTAATAATGCCTTCCCACATAGTTAAATTTATTAAATAAGCCAATTAGTTTTGATACATCTTTTAGATAACCTTTGAGAAACTCCAGGGCCCTTGGAATTTCCCAAAGTCATCCCAAAGTTTCAGAATTTAATGTTGGAAAGCTGTGTTAAATAACAAAAGGCTTAGAACATTTAATTGAATAAAATCAAACTGACAAAGGGTTTGAAAGGCAAAGAGCACAAGAACTTATCAAGATAAAACATGAAATAAGATCCCTAGGCCAGTTATCTAAAGGACAAAGAAAAACCTTTTATGATTTTGTAGAAAATTTAAGTCACGTGAACTTGAAAAAATACTTATTTATTTAATGAGCGCGCATTAATTATAAGCCAATTAGGTACCTTGCACATAAAACAATTACATAAACAGACATGAACATATAGACATGACATACAGCTTACGCACGCATATATGCAGACATAAAATAGCATACATTATACGAAGTTATACGAGAGCGGGATGATGAGTGTCGCTTGCACGGCCCTTCCCCCCCAGGACCTTCCTCCCCGGGGGCCGAGAAAGAACACCACTGAGCCAGGAGAGTGGTCAAAGCCGGAACTCCGTTTATTTGCAGGGTGGCACAGCTTATATAGGGAAAAAGGGCAGGGTGGGTTTTGATATGAGAGATCAAGCAAAGAGCCAATAAGAAGGGCTTAAAAGGATAGGGTGAGGTGGTGGGGAGGCTTTACGCGAATACGGAACTAAAGTTGCTGAATCACTGGGACCCGGAAGGGCGAGGCTGGCAGCTACGTGCCGTTGAGCACTAGTGAAATGGTGGCCGCGGAGCGCATGAAATGGCGCCCGTGCGCGTCAGGGCGCATGCGTGCAAAGTTATGCCCAACAATTGGTCCTTAAGTATATCCCAGTTAAAAATAGAGAATATTAGTGAGTTATGAAATGGGACATTCTCCAGGGCCTTGCTTTGAAGTTATCCCTAAGCATATCAGTTGTTCTTGATTGTTTGTGTCTGCTGATCAGAAGCTGTCATGGTTGGACATTATTTAGTAAATTTCCATGGTTTTTACCTATTTATTTCTTAAATCAAGGACTTTGAAACCTCTATTTTGTGACTTTCACTGCATGATAAATGATATGCTAATAAAAATAATTTGTGCATTCTACTCAGTTTAGTAAGTTGGGTATAAAATTAAAATATAATGTGTCTCTTATTTCACAATAGAAGAGCTCTGCTATCTACATTTTAGTATATAGTATATTCTTCCACCATTTAAGTATGTGTGTGTGTTTTAAAATGAAATACTATCAAATTCTCTCCAAAAGACCATAGTAGTTTAAACTTCAAACATGTACATTTCAATGTTTATTCTTATTTTGTTGTTGTTGATTAAACAAAAACTATTCATTCATCTTCATGTAAATATTTGGTTATATTCTTGGAGTTTTAGCAAGTAATTTCATGTCTTCATAGTATTGCTGATCCTGCTTTGCACTCCAAATCTCCCTGCTCCCAATCTGATCCAGAACACATACAAATATGGGTCTGAAAAAGGAGGTTTTCTTCATGTAAACAAAAGATGTTAAGAATTCTTATCATGTGAGGTGCTTCATTTACAAACTAACTTTAAAGGTGATATTATTATAGAAAATTGTCTAAATTAAATTTTATTTTGCAATTTCTTTCTGCCTTCAAGTAAAATACCAATGTCTTTATATATTCAAAATTGGATTCATGAAAAAGAAGAAATAATAAAAGAAAAGGAAAATACTAAAAAAATCTAGTAATTTCCCCAAACTTAAAATCTACATCTCTGCACAGCAGGCTTGTTCAATAATTGATATCTGCAAATATAATTCTATTCACTCTGTCAATGAGATATTAAGAAATAGAAATGCTTGAATTACTCTACAAATTTAAAATTTAGAGTTTATCTATCTTGATTTAATATTCAAAAAAATATGTAAAAACAAATTGAAATTTAAAACCATTCTTGGTAAATGTTTTTGAGTGTTTACTTCATGCATAACTTGTGAAGGTTTTGCTTTTATGTTTTGATCATATTTCAGTATTTACTTCATTGCGTCTTTAGAGGACATATATATGGTTACATCGTATTTTTTAATTGAAACTCAGGGACAACACTGATTTTTTGTGTCATGCATGCTAGATACACAGTATAACATAACTACATTAGTAAGCTTTACTGTGATTAAGATTTTTTGCCTCTGGAGAACACTCACACAATGTTCTGCTAGGTTACCTTTTGGAGCGTTCTAGAATAACCAGTCCTGAAGAAAGAGAGTAGCCCAATTAATTAAAAAAGCTATGGCTATATGCCTCTTATCCCAAAAAGAGAAAAAAAAAAAAACAATTTCAATAATATGTACTATTTCATGGGTATGGTAATGGAGCCATTCTAAAGTTAGTAAACCAAACAGTGGAAATTAGGGAATTTGCAATTCCCTAATGACATACGAGGCTGAAATTTTTATCATTTGCTTATTTGCCCATATGTATATCTTCTCTGGTGAGGTGTGTGTTCAGATTTTGGCCTGTTTTAAAAATTGGGTTGTTTGTTTTTTTATTGTGTTTTAAGAGTTCTTTGCATACTTTGGATATATGTCATTTATCAGATCTGAGTTTGAGAATGTTTTCATTTTGCAAAAATGTGGCTTGTTCTCTCATTTTTTAAAATGTATCTTTTTCAGAGCAGAAGTTCTGAATTTTAATGAAGTCCAGTTTATCAATATTGTATTATATCTAAAAACTCTTGAATCAAGATGGTGGAATACACGGTCCTTAGCGTCACTCTCTCCCACAAATCAACCAAATTTACAACTATAAAAATGTAACATTAGCCAAGCCAGGGCCACTGGAGCTCAGGGGAAGAGGAGGAGAGACCCAAGGAGTTCATGAAGGTGGGAAAAACTAAGATGAGAGAAAAAGCTGCTCTGAGCATTTCAGGCTGTGGCTGCTTTAAGTCTCGAGCTTCTAGCATATGGATCAGGAGCTGGCAGAAGCCGCAGGCGTACCCTTCAGATGGAGTTACTTGGAGGCGGCAGGAGAGAAGAGGGCCTTGGTGGCCCCCAGGACAGCAAGACTGCTAATAGGGTTCCTGTGGACCCACGTAGGAGCCAGGAGCCAGAACAACTGAAAAAAGGGAGCCACTCAGAGGCAAGCGAGTCATTGCAAGGAACCGGCACAGGGCCTGTCCCATGGGAAGTGTTTGGAGCACAGGCGGTGGGGGAGACAGGCCCACTAGGGGATCACTGGGGCACAGCAAGGACAGCTGATCTGCCCCCCAACCAGTGCAGGACCACTCAGAGGAGACTGGTCAGGAATATAGAACTGCATGGGGTGCAGTTTGATGAAAAAACTCAGGCCCAGATCAGAGATTCTACACAACACAGATCCACCTGGTCTCTGGAGAGCTGGAAGCACCTATAAGGTCGACCATTAAACCCTGAGCTGCACAAAAAGCCTTCCCTAGGGAAACAGCAGCAAAGTAGCAATTTAAACAACCACACAGCTAAAGTACTGGTTCCCACAGGAAGTTCCCCCGTGTTAGAAGCAAAGGACAAAAAATTAGTCCCAGCCCAGGCACACCACCAGCACCTTGGGGTCTGCCTGGGAACTGGAGGCTTGGATCTGGGGACTGGACCCCACTCCCACTTCCAGGCAAACTGCACCAGTGCCTTAGGGCCAGCCTGAGGACCTGAAGCATGGAGAAGGGGACTGGACCCCCCTCCCATAACCAGGCACAACACGCTAGCACCTTGGGGCTCACCCAGGGACCCAGGACATGGAGAACGGGAATGGTCCTCTCTCCCACAACCAGGCACACTGCACCAGAGCTTCAGGGCCTGCCTGGGGACCTGAGGCAAGGAGAAGGGGAACAGACCTCTCTCCCACAACCGGGCACACCACGCCAGCACCTTGGGGCCAGCCCAGGGACCCAGGTCATGGAGAAGGGGACCGGACCTCTCTCCCATAACCAGGCACACTGAGCCAGTGGCCTGGGGCTCACCCAGGGACCCAGGGTATGGAGTTGGGGACTGAACCTCTCTCTCACAACCAGGCACAACATGCCAGCAACTCGGAGCCCACCCAGGGACCCAGGGCAAGGAGAAGGGGAATGGTCTACACTCCCACAACCAGGCACACTATGCCAGTGCTTCAGGGCCTGCCCAGGGACCCGAGGCATGGATAAGGGGACTGGACCTCTCTCCCACAATCAGACACACCAAGCCAGCACCTCAGGGCCTGCCCATGGTCCCGGGGCATGGAGAAGGGGACCGGACCACCCTCCCACAACCAAGCACCCCACGCCAGCACCTTGGGGCCTGCCTGAGGACCTGAGGCAAGGAGAAGGGGACTGGACCCCTCTCCCACAACCAGGCACACCACGCCAGCACCTTGGGCCCTGGCCAGGAGCCTAGGGCATGGAGAAGGGGACCGGACCACCCTCCTGCAATCAGGCACACTGAGCCAGTGCCTTGGGGCCCACCCCAGGGTATGGAGTAGGGGACCGGACCACCCTCCCACAACCAGGCACAACATGCCAGCACATCAGAGCCCACCCAGTGACCCGACGCATGGAGCTAGGAGCCAGACCCTCCTCCCACAACAAGGCACACCATGCCAGTACCTCAGGGCCCACCCAGGAACCCAAGGCAAAGAGAAAGGGACTGGACCTCTCTTCCACAACCAGGGACACCATGCCAGCACCTCGCGGGCGCCCAGCCCAGAGGCATGCAGAAGGGGACTGGACCCTCCTCCCACACCAGGCACAAAACACAAGCACCACGGGGCCCACGTGGGTACCTGAGGTATGGAGAAGGAGACTGGACCCTCCTCCCACAACCAGGCACACTGCGCCAGTACCTCAGGGCCTGCCCAGGGACCAGAGGCATGGAGAAGGGGACCAAACGCACCCAACAACCAGGCGTATTGCCAGTGCCAAAGAGCATGCCAAAACAGCACCTCCACGTGGGTGGCCCACCACAGCCACCATAATAACCATGGCTGCTGCAAAAGTGGCTAGACGCCACAACCACCACGTAGATGGTCCGCCAACCACTGGATCGCATTCACACAAGAAGAGTCACCAGCAGAGACAAAGAAAAGAAGAGGATGTCTCTTTCTACAAAACCCATTTCAGAGTGACAGAAGCAGCATCTGCTCTATGATAATGTTGGGGGACCTGATCACGTCTCTCAGCATTGGACAGATCATCTAGGCAACAAGTTAACAGAGGAAACATTCTTTCAGAAGGAGAGAAGAAATCTAGGGCAATTAGAGGGGGGAGGGGGAGAGAATGGGGGAAGGGGAGAGGTTGGACAAGAGGCATAAAGAATAATTATGATTTGTAGCAATATATATGCTAGTAATATTGATTTAATCAGCATATCTCAATGTTCAATCCTGAAAATATGTATAATCAATTTTGATTCAATAAATAAAATAAATTTAAAAATATATAAATAAATAAATAAAAAATAAAAACTCTTCACCAAACCCAGTTTTCTCCTATGTTTTCTTCCAGAAGTTTTATAGTTTTGCATTTTACATTAAAGTCTGTGATCTATTTTGAGTTAAATTTTGTGAAAAGTGACTAGTTTTTTCGGTTTATTTCTTTTTGTGTGTGTGTGTGGTGGATATTCAATTGATTCAATACCATTTGTTGAGAAGACTATCCTTTCTCTATCGAATGGTCTTTGCTCTGCTAAAACCCAAGTCAAAAAGGATCTGACAAAAGATCTTCGCATGAGGGCTGGATTTTGTTAAGGAGAACAGAATGTTCTGGGTACATTTCAAAATGGTTACTTTTTCCCTCCCTCTGCTGGAAAAACAAAAAGGGTTTTCTCCTATCTTCATCTGAAGGTAAGACTCATGAAAGAGATATAATTCTTGTATCTGCCTTCCTCTTTAATATTTAGTGTGGCATCTTGTCCTGCAAACTCAATAGAGCTAAGAAGAGTTGCTGTTCTTCAAGTTGCTCCACTTTTTTCTTGTAAGGATGGGAGGGATGACTTTCAAGCTCTTCACATTTCAGACCAGAAGCCCATCTTACTTTTTACCATAGTCTCGACAGTAACTTCTGGGTAACCTCAAGTAAATCAGCTGCATTGGCTTCCAGATTTTATATGTAGAAAGGAATATTAGACAATAGCAATATTTTTAAAATAGTTTTTATGATTTGTAACAGACATTCCAACAGAACCCTTCCTTGATGGAAAAATAAAATTAGCACACATTCATTAAGGTCTCTCAGAAGGCAGCTGATAACTGGCATCTCTCTTCCCCACATGGCTTTCTTTAAAAAATAAAATACAATAACATATGAAAGCCAAATTACAACTTGCAGAATGTTCAGGCTGCAGAATGTTACTCAGCAAGTGGCCAAGCCTACTTGCTTAAACTCAATCCCCAAATTGGGAAAGCTCTTCAATCACTTAGGCCAGACCATGCAAGTTTGGGGGGCTAATTTTCAAGTGGTAATGTATCTGGGGGAACACTAATAAATACCTTTGCTCTAGGTGCAGTTTATCTTCAAGAGGAAGAAAAGATGATCCTGGCTATGCATACAAATTGCTTGCTCCCAAACTCACTGACCAAGTACCACTTCACCACCGTTTGATGCAAAGTGAGTAGAGGTATAGAGAGGCCAGGAATGTGCTGAAGAAAATTCTGTCCATGCGGAAACCAGTGGAATGAGGGAAAGCCTTTCTACTCTAATAACAGAATTTAATAACTTTCAACATTACTGAAGCTTTATTAGGCCAGTTCTCACAGAGATTTCCTGATAGAGTAAAACTTTGAGTTTGACTTGCTAACTCAGATTGTCTTAGAGTCTAAATAGATCTCTCAACCTGGTGGTGTCCAATCAAGTGAAGACTTGGTTTTATTATTCCACATAGAGTATTGTTTGTTTGTTTGTTTGTTTTTTCTTGATTTCTGCCAACATTTTTAATGGGTGATTTTACCTAAAATTCTAGATATTTAGCTTACAAGAATCTTTAGATGGTGACATTGTGCCTTATTTGCAAATGGCAGTAATTACCTGAGTAGCACCTACTCTCACTAGACAATGTGAGTACTCTTCATTTGCCAGTTTTCACCAATTACCCAGTGTGGTCATAATGCTCTTACACAGGATCTGCTTCATTCATTAATACGTCTGTCCCCCATAGGCATTTGGGTTTGTGATCACTGCTGGATAGAGAGCCAAGCTTAGTTGCATTTTAGCATCCTTGTATCATTTATGGGTAACATCTGGAACTTGTTTGGAGTTATAAACCTGGAAGACCCTGAGCTGCCTATCCTCACTTTTCCCCATATGTCTTAGTCTATTTTGCAATGCTATAACAGAATACCACAGACTGGGTAATTTATAAAGAAAAGAAATTTATTTCCCAGATTTCTGGAATCTGGGAAGTCCAACAACAAGGTGCCAGCATCTTGCTAGGAACTTTTTGCCATGTCATCACATGGTGGAAGGTGTAAGGGTGACAGAGGGAGAGAGCAAGGCAGAGCCAAACTCACTTTTATAACAAACCCATCCTTGAGATAACAAATCCACTCCTGTGATAATGACACCAATCCATTCCTGAGGGTGGAGCCCTAATCATCTCTTAAAGGTCCTAACTCTCAACACTGTTTCATTGGAGATTTTCTCAACATAAGCACTTTGGGAAACATATTCAAACCATAGCATCATCCCAAATGCCTGGCTCATTTCTTTCATAACCTGCCTCTTTCCCCAATTCTTATTCTAAACTTGGACACAAAAACTCATATAAACCTATATGCCATATACCTGAGGACGTGGATCTCATATGCATAACTTGTGTTTAAATCTCTAAGTTAGCTTAGTTGGAAACATTAGAGCCTGGATGTCCAGAAATGAAGGCTACTATGTCTCCATTTTCCAAATAAACCTATGGATATCTCTTCTTCCCCCTGCCCTGATCTGATACGAGTTCAGGCCATACTTATTTATACTGTAATACATACTTCTTGTCCTAAGGCAGAGGTAGAAGAGCAAGATTATGAATCGAAAAAGCAGATCATCCTGCCAAATTGGAGTATCCAGAGCAGATGGGAAGCCAGAGAAATAAAGTCTAAATGAGAATAAGAAATTCTGGTACTTATAATCAGAAACTTTTATTAAGCATAAAATTATTCTGGCAGAGGCAAAGTTGTGTGTTTAAATTGGGACCTTTTCATTATACTTGAAACCCAGAAAAAGAAACAAGAACAGACTTATCCATGAACAATACAAGATTATCTTAAAACTAAATTTTTAACTTTTTCTATATTGAAACAATTCTCTTCTTTTTTTGTTTTTAAGACGATGGTGATCACTTAATTTGTACAGTTCCTTCTAATAATGCTTACTTTTACATTAACACTTAAATCAAACTTGCCTTTGGTTACTGAATTTCCTTATGGACATCTATAAAATGACATTTGTGTGAGTTTTCTCCAAAGTCCTTTTATGTAAAGTGAGTGTGAGTCACAAGAGGGCATTGCTGGACATATGACATTAGAAACATAACATTTCAACACATAGAAGAGACTCTTCTTAATAACATCGTAACATAAAACTACTTTCTTGTCTAGTAAGAAAAGAGAAACAAGGGTTGGAGAGAGGCAAAAACAGAATTTTCTAGCCCTGTAAGAGAACTGAATCCCTGCAAGAGCACTTTTCCCAAGGTAAGGGTCAGAGGTCATAGGTATCAAGGTAGGCAGGGTCATCTCACTGAGAACACTGACCAGCCTCCTGCCATTGTTTGGACCAAGGGGCTGAGGAAAAGGAGAGTGGGAAGGTCGAGGAGTAGAAAAGTGCTGTCTAAGCTCTGAATGTAGATCTGTATACAGTCTGGAATCCGCGACTGTAACTCCTTCCAGACGCTGAGATCCACTGGCTGGTGTGGGCAGGGCAGCTTTCCTGTGAAGCTTGTCAAGTTAACTTTTTCAAGACAAACAATATTCTTTTTCATCTCTGTGCCTCTGTTCATGCTATTTCTTCCCAGAAAACCCCTTGCCTTCCTCTTCAAAATCCTTCTCTTTCTTATCCATTCTTTGGACTCATATTTATCTCATTGATATTCAGGTCTTGTGTGGAATATTTGTTTAAAACCTAAGCTAGGCCCAGGAAAGAGGGTCTCCTGCCCGAGGTCCCATGTCTTAGCCCTGCTGTCCTTTCTCCCAGCCCCTGACATGTCCACTGTACCCCGAAATCTAGAATGCCCTGCCCAAAGGTCTTGACCCAATGATGTACACACACCAAAGCATGAAGGGCATTCAAGGTGTGACTTTTAGGGATGATGATGGATGAAAGTTGAACAGGGCAGGCTGAGATGTCCATAGATCCTTGCCATGTAAGACTGAGCCTGGGACAGTAACAGAAAAGAGCATTTTGGAATTGGGGCTCAGGGCCATTTGTGGTTGTACCATCAGGTTCCCATAGGAAACAAACTGGAGTTCAAGAAATTTAAATTCATACCTGGCTTTCCATGTGTTATAAATGTCTATTGTTTGGGGCATAAAAAAAGCTATTTTTATTATCAGAAGATTTTAATGTGTGCATTGCACCCATTCCCAATTAGCTAAGGTTCTGAATGAATCAACATCGTCCCAAAATACAGATTTTTTTGAAAACACTTATTTTTAATATTTTATTATTTTTTTCTTTATTTTTATAGCAAGTTTAGTTTTACAGAGAAATTGAGCAGAAATTACATGTAGTTTCCACACATCCACTCCACACACATATAGTTTCTTCTATTGCTGACCATCAGTGTGGTACATTTGTTATAAATCAATACTGATATATTATTATTAATTTAATTGTACATTAGGATCTCCTTTTCATATTATGCAGTTCCCTGGGCTTTGTCAAATACACAGTCCTGCACTCATCATTACAGCATCATACAGAATCGTTTTGCTGCTCTAAAAATCCTCTGTGCTCCACCAATTCATCCTTCCCTCCTTCATCCCCTGAAATGCTGGCAACCATTGATTTTTTTCCCCATTACCTCAAACATTTAACATGTTTTTGACAACAGGAGCCTAAGACATACTTAGCAGAACATTTTTTAGCTTGATTTATAACTTTTAAGTATTTAGACAAACGGAATAGAGGGGCCTTCTTGTATTCTTGCAGGAGCCTTGAAGGTATTAGGAGTGGGCCTGCATTTCCTAACATTTTACAGTAGGTATTTTACAGGCAACCTCTAAATTTAACTATTTTCATTTCTATGGTTTTATAATACTTTGTATGTACCTCTCATTGCATTTCCATGTGTCATATTACTTTTTCACCATCATGAGTTTTTCATATATTGGACTGAGAGTTACATGAGCGAAGGGATCCTTTTCATTGTCACTCCCTTCTCTGTCTACATTAATGGCACCACATAAAAAAAAAAAGAACATTAGAATTTAGACTCGTGTGTCATATTACTTTTTCACCATCATGAGTTTTTCATATATTGGACTGAGAGTTACATGAGAGAAGGGATCCTTTTCATTGTCACTCCCTTCTCTGTCTACATTAATGGCACCACATAAAAAAAAAAGAACATTAGAATTTAGACTCATAGATTTTCTTCAGCCTTGATCTTTCTTAATCTTTTCATCCAACAGCTTCCTAATTTTCCAATGCTCTAGCTTCACTCATTACCTTGCCCTTCATGTTTTACTCTATTTAGAGTCTTAAGCTGTTTTCCAAATGTCCACCTTGTTATTGATGTAATGATATAATAGTGTGTTCCTTCTGAAAATTCTCCCAAGATCTACACTCCACAACTGGAAGAAATCCCTGTTAGGCTAAAGTTTTCAAGACACATCAGGTGCAAATCCTTAGCCATGGTGTAGTTCTTCAAAAGTAGATTGTACAAGGTGTACAGGAATAATATTGTCAATGATTATAATAATAGTGCAATGAGGAACAAGTCTTAGAATTGTGTGCTATTTATTGCATGGTTTAATTATACAACTTACTGTTCACAGTTGTCCTGTAAAGCAGATATTATTTCCCTACTGAAGTTGAGAACATTAATATGTAGAGATTAAGCTAACTTGCCTGAGTTTACATAGCTTATGAATAACATATCTAGGATTCACACCCAGGTGCATATTTCACAAATCCCCACCCTCTCTTCTATATTTATCTTGCTTATAGTCATCTTTTTATGGTCATAGTCTACCAAAATACTTAATACATAATTTTGGTTAATAAATGTCTGTTAAATGCATGAATAGGTAAAGGGCCATGAAAACCTATTACATTGTCTAATGCTGAATGTACTTACTAATTATCCTGATTTGAGCATCACATATTGCACACAGATATTGATATTCAACACTGAAACCCACAGATATGTACAATCAATTACGTTTCAATAAAAAAAGAAAGTACACTCTAATAAATAAATATATATATAAGTGCATGAATGAACAAGTAAATGAGAGAGATGAATGGATGGATAAGTATGTAGTAGATTTATAGTTAGAAATAATCACAAAAGAGGTCTTGTATAAAGGATTAAAGTTTATACCTGATAACAAAGTTCCTTAATACAAATGTAGGTCAATATCTACTAAACAGAAACATTTAATTATCTTTATTAATTAATACAAATAATTTTCTCCTTCCAAGAAATTAAAGCAGTAATATCAGTCATAGCAGAGGCTTTAAAACTTTAGTGTACATATCACCACTCTATGGTGTTTCTTTAAAATGCAGATCCCTGGGCTCTACCCTCAGGGATTCTCCTGAAGTAGGGTTGAGGCAGGTCTGTAGGACATGTATTTGAGCAGCCACATCAGATGATTCTGCTATAAAAATCTATGAGGTACACTTTGGGAATCTGTTACTGGAAGAAAGTGACCAAGATATTTTTCCTTCCTATCCTCAGAAAGATGGAGAAAAGACTAATAGAGTCTTTACTAGAATAATTCATTTGCAGCATTTTGGTCCATGTCTCAACTTCAATTTCAGGAGTCTCATGGGTGTCCTACTCTACTCCAGTGGGAGATATGCATGCCCCCAACCCAAGATCAGTATCACTGCAGGTTGGTGGCTTTCTGGCTGCACTCCATGGCAGTTCTCCCCAGGCAGCAGCACGAGTAAAGGCGGTGAAGACAGGACTTCTGGGCATCTTGGGCATCGGCTCCACGGGGGCTCTTGGCTTGCTGAGCACAAGCCTTCCTATTTAACTTGATATTCCCTTCCTCTTTCTCTTCCTTCTACCTGTTCCTTTGAACTTAGCACCTTTGACCTAGTCTGGGAGCAGGAAATTTTTCTCTACAAGTTTTTATTTGAATCTGTCTAGATTAGATTAACCACTGGTTTTTAAACTTAATAGACAAGTATCTGCAAATTTTATTTTCTGGTTCAACAGTGGATGCCTCTAGGTTAGGGGATAGTCTAGGAAAGGGGAAGACACTCAGAACACAAGTGAAGGAGCTCATTAAAGGTCAATGGCAACCTCTTAAATAAAACTTCAAAGCAGCCAAACACAGGACACCACGAGTCAAAGAGATTAACTGGACAATTAGTATCATGCCCTAGATTGCAGAGGAGATCTGGTGGTGAGAACAGAAAGAGCAGTATACTTTTAAAACGAAGAAAAAGTAAGAACCAATGACTCATTCGCTATTGGTGAAATTGCTAAAAGTTTCTCCAAATTATTAAGACTTAGATACCAGAAATAAGTAGTTATAAATAGTGATTTGATTTTTTTAAGCAAGAAATAACTATCAAAAAGTTGTGCCAGGTAACTTTTATCATTTTTGAAATTTTCCTTCTTCTATATTATACCTGAATGATCACATGTAGTTCCCATGAAAAAAAAAATGTGAACTTCTTGTTTAAACATGATGCAATAAACACGTTTACTTTTCTTACCTACCAAACCCTTTTAAATTGACAAACTCGAGATTAAAAAAAAAATCTGTGGAGTTGGAAATCAAGAACAGGGATGGGGGTGTGGAAGAAGAAGGAAACTACTGTTTGTTTTTAATTAAGTCTGTAAAACTACTTGATTTTTAAAACATTTCTATGTATTATTTGATGACAAATAATTACATGACATTTCACTGATATTCAAGAAACTAAAAATCTTTACAATGTGTGTCCAGTATCTGACAAATGAAAGAAAGTATTGTCTTGATTCATTTTTGTGCTGCTATAACAAAATACCTGAGACTGGTTAATTATAAATGATAGAAATTTACTTCTTACAGTTCTGGGGGCTGGGAAGTCCGAGACCAAGATGCTGTCATTCATTTTCTGATGATGGCCTTCTTGCTGCTTTTTCATGTGGCAAGAAAGCAGAAGAGCCAAAAAGGACCTAAACTATTTCCCTCCAGCCCTTTTATAAGGCACTAACTTATCCTTGAGCCTAAAGCCCTGATGACTTAATCACGTCCCAAAAGCCTTCACCTCTTAATACCACCAAAATAGGGATTATGTTTCAACATGAATTTTGGAAGAGACACATTTCGAACTTATCAAGTGTGTGGCATCTATTTCTGCTATTGTGGGTCCTCATCTTACTGGAGCACTTGAATATAGAGTCTGACCAGGATACTGAAGATGGCAAAATTGTTTATGGGAAACATGTAGCCCTCTGAGAATTACTGAGCTTTAAAACCACTGAGCTATTTCAAATGCGACATAATACCTGTGTGTGACCAATCTTAGGGTGCACCGTCTTATCGAGTCTGCTGTCTGCAAGAGGAACATGAATGTTTAGTACATGTTGAATACTTTGTATTTCTATGTTAAAGACTTATAGATACAATGTAAAAGAAAATCTATAACAATAAACTAGTATCCCAATTAAATCATTTATTGAAAGAGAAACAAGCAATATTTAGTTATGGGCATTGCTCTTGTAACAGGTTCTTGGACTCCTTTGCTAAACTATTAAAATATTTATTAGACATACATTTTTAGGAAAATATAAACAAACCAGAACAAATTTGTTCTCACCCTTGGGACAGAGCAAGCTCTGAAGAACATATTTGGTCTGTTTGTGTCTCTATATTCTAGATTTGCAAGTGAAAAAAATAT
Organism: Galeopterus variegatus; assembly: GCF_000696425.1. NCBI lineage: Eukaryota > Metazoa > Chordata > Mammalia > Dermoptera > Cynocephalidae > Galeopterus > Galeopterus variegatus. Next base: position 51,779 of record NW_007734182.1, on the reverse strand, counting down.
ATATAAAAGTGGTTTTCTGTGCTTCATGAGGCTTGCTGATGAATCCTACAATAGATTTCTTCCTTTGCTTAATAAAAACATGTTCACATCCCTTAAGAATACAGGGCCTTTTCTCTTTCACTGCTTTTATTGCAAACTCTCATCAGAAGTAAATAGGATTAAGAGTTTAGAATTGTGCTGAAGAAGAAAAAAATCATAAAAATAACTATCAAGGTTTATTAGGTAAACACTTTATGGATGATTTTTAGATGACTACTGACAATCTTTATAGGACTTTGTAGTTTACAACACATAATCATGTAATATCTCACTTGATCCTGTCAAAATTGATTGACAGGGAAAGCAGTTATTTTACAGAGAAGTTCACAAAAGTTTTAAAATTGTTTCACAGAAGTTCCAGAAATTGCTTGGTGAACAGGAAGCAGTATCAGTCCCATATTCATAACTTCTCACTCTGAGTATTTATTGCCCTGAATTCTCTATGTCTCTGTGAACTAATAAACCACTTATGCTTACCTGAATAAGAGGAAAGGGGTCTGATTTTTATAAATTGAGAATTTCGAATAGGCAATTATCTTTAAAAGCTAAAATAAATTATTTTGGTCACATGAAATGGGCTGTCCTGGTCATATATGACTTTTCTGCATACATGGAAAGACATACCAGGGAAATCTTTCTGCTTTCTTTGTCCTATAACTAGTAGCTGAGACATGATAATAATAAAAATAACAATGACAGTGACAACTAAAACGATGATAATGGTGACAGCTATTGATTGCTTAGGACAGGCATGGTTCAGGTGCTGTATGTATCTTAACTTATTTAATCTTCATTCCAATTTTAAGAGATCAGCACTAGGATTATACTCATTTTATAGAGGATAAAAATGAAGACCAGAGAGGTTAAGTCACTTACCTAAAGGTAGGCAGCTAAAAAATGTTGGAGCCAAGCATTCTGGCTGCAAAATGTATCCATGCCTGTAGCTAAATCTTTGTAACTCTGCCTCTTTTGCAACCTCAGGTACAAGTCGTATTTGTTTCAGAAGTTATAAACAACTATCCCTCCTAAGGCTTGTATTGAATGTCTACTGAAAAGAAACATCTTTTCACTAGTCGCAAAGTTACTTTACCCAGTAAAGTCCTGAATGAAAACCAAAAATTAGTTGATATCTTCCACACCCACTTGGAGGCCTCATTAGGTGATATCCTGTATCCATATGAAAACTGATTTATTCAATGAGCAGGACTAAGGTGGACACTAGTAAGCAATTGTGACCTCTGACCTACCCAGGAGACTCTGGACTTCAGGTTGTAAAGCCACATGCCTCGGCTGCAAATGCTGTGAGGAAAGAGGAACCTGGATGGGCAAAGATGGTCACCTCAGTCCAGCTTTGGAAAGCAGCTTTGCCAACCACAATCACTCAGCATCTCAGCATCCACTTTGAAAGAAAAAGCACGCTACTTATCTTCCATATAACCAGATGCCACCCTGGAAAGAAGCCAGGAAGCCATTAGGAAACCAAAACTCTGTAAGACTAAGAAATGTTCCTATTTGTGACTGAGTATTACATTAAGAAGACTGTTTAAATTATCAATTTTGATCATGATAGTAATAAAAAGTGCATCCCCAGCCCCTTTAATCATCTTGTGAGGAATTGATGGAAAGACTCAATTTGTCCAAAACAGAAGTCCCTGTATTTTCTCTTGAACACACTTGGTGTGGTTTGAGTAAATTTGTTTAAATATTTATAAACCTCAGGGGGCCAGTTGATGATGGCTGACATTGAACTATGCCTCTGCCATCTTCTAAAGCCAGCAATCTCTTGACTAAACTTACACCCTAGCTGTCCTCTACTGGTCTGTGTATATGTCTCTCCCCGATTTACCTTACCTCCTTCTGTTATGACCTGAAGCTTTGGTCAGTTTATAACTTTAGCCTCACACTTAAACCTCCTCTTTTCTTTCTCCCCTTTTCTTTTCAAGTCAGTTATATCTACACAAAAATTACAGTCACAAAAGAAAATCCTGCAGAGACTGTTCTTATTGGAAAAAGAAATAACTGAGGACAGAGAAGACAGTGAAGGCGTGAGGTGAATCACAGAAGAGAAAAATTAAATGTCCTGCAGTGGAGCCTCAGGAGAACAGGAGACAAAAATGCCAGGATGTGAGATGTCGAAGGGAGGGTGGAGGGAGGCAGCCCAGATATCTCACTAGACTTTGATGTGCTCCAACATAAAGTCTTAATAAGTAGTTAAAGGTGGAGATTTCCTCTTCAGTTAAAGAAAGCCAAGATGTCAATAAAATGTTGCCCAATATATTTTACATAAAGAGCTCCAAATTATTCTGCAGTTTGGAGCACTCACAGCCAGGAGGAGAGTCTCTTCTAAGTAGCCAGCTCTGATTAAGTCATGCTTTCATGAGTTTATGTGTATGTACACTGTCAGCAGACCTGGTTCTTTTACCTTGCACATATTGGTACTGGTACTGTTTACCCAGATATCTTATTCTGCCACACGTAAGTCTGGTTAACTTCCTTCTCTGTATTCTCTGTATCCAGAGCTGCTCCAGATGCTTCGCCAGCCTGCTTGTGCTCCTAAAGACAAATCTTTAAGTGACCACTTGTATGCTCCTCTGGTTGGTTCTGTGAAAGACACTTGCACCGAACATGATGAGCAGATAGAAGCTAATTTTATTCTCATCCTGCAGAGTGTTTAAGATATTACATTGCACCGAACATGATGAGCAGATAGAAGCTAATTTTATTCTCATCCTGCAGAGTGTTTAAGAGCTGGGCTGGGGGATCCAAGGCCATCTTTTTTTTGCTAATTGGCCTTACCCAATAAACTTCCTCTTATTCTCATGATAGGATTTAGTTCTATAACTTGAAACAAAGCAAGCCTCTTATTAGGTTTCTACCCTCCCACTGGAACTGGGAGATATGAGCACTATCTACATTGCTGTTTACCTTTCAAAAAGATGGTTCTCAGGTCATTAAGAAAGTCATCCCTGTGTCATAAAACTGGCAAGAGTCTGGGGGAAAGTTAGCATACATTTCAAAGTGGCAGAGGAAGGATTTACAAGTTTTCTAAAGTAAATGCTGTTAGAAAAGGGAGGTAAGGGGCCTAGAGCTAGAAAAAAAAAAAAATCTGTCTAAAGCTTAGTTGAGCTGAAGGGAATGCTAAGTCCATCTTGGTAAGATCACAGCCCCAGTCATTGTTGTGGACGCTTAGATGCTTCGCAGCTCTAAGTAACCCAGGAAGTAGCCATCAGTGCTGCCTGGATTGTTGCTTTCAGCAATGTTGTGCTGACTTTGCTGCCATATCACCAGTGCCCTATCCATACCGACTCCATTCAGGTGTCAAATGAGTTTTTACTTAACACCTACTTTGCTCAAAGCACTATACTAAGCACTAGGAGTTATAGGTGGCACTTCTACGAACAGAGTGTCTCTTCTCTTCCTGTGCTGTAAAGGCAAAAACTGAAACAAAACAGAGAATAAAAAGAAAACAGAAATCAAAATCAAAATAATAAAATGTGACAGAGCAGGATTACCACCCTGTCCTGCTGAGGAAGTTTTATATTTATACTATTGGGCTCTGGGCCATATAAAGATAAAGTAGGAGTAAACTGAAACAAAACAGAGAATAAAAAGAAAACAGAAATCAAAATCAAAATAATAAAATGTGTCAGAGCAGGATTACCACCCTGTCCTGCTGAGGAAGTTTTATATTTATACTATTGGGCTCTGGGCCATATAAAGATAAAGTAGGAGAAGACGGCTTTGGAAAGACACAAGAAACAGAAACATTTTTGGCATAATAACAATTGAAATTAAAATATTGTGCTAAATCTCAACATCAGAAGTGCTTGTTTCAGCTACAGATTGTTCTTTCTGTCTAGGACCATCTTTATTTCTTTCTTTACACCTGTGTCCTGGCTGACAAGCTCTCTATTCCCCAACACCTGCAAATGTTTTGAAGGGAAAACCATACAGAGCAAAATGCCTATAGAAGGAACAGAGGCTGAGAGAAAGAAGGACATTGAGGAGAAGGTGGAAATGCCAAAAGATAAAGGACTGGAAGAAATGAGAGAAAACAAAGGGACACCAAAGAAGCATATCTTGTATCTTCACTCCAGATTTAAACCTAAAGTGAACTTACTGGAGTAAATAGATAACTGGTTTGCCTCTTAGTAAAAAGCTATACTTTTCCACGTTTCTGGACATTAAAGGCAAAACTGTGTCTAATTAAGAAGAGTGGAAAGGAGGGAGAGGGAGAAAGAAAGAGAGGAAAAAAGGAAGGATGGGAAACTATTTGTAGGACTTTTAAACCCAGGGGAAGAGAGACACTCGCTCAGGTTCATACGACTGGTAAGCAGTGAAGGCAGGTCTCGAGAGCAGACCCTCATGATCTAAAAGGCTCTGCTGTTTCACTAGCCACTTCTTTTCTGTGTTGACCTGGTGCATGGTGTTAGATGAGAAATGGTGAGAAAAGGTAGCTGGTCCTAACATTATTTAGGGCTATAATTTTAAAGTACCTCATTTAATGAGGTCCTCTTTCTCCTTCACCACTCCTGTTTTTGTTGATACCTCCAACAGGAATAGAATCCCACTTATTTTGAACATCAGCTCTGGCATGGGAGATAAGCCCCACAGGTTTATGTAGATCATCTGGGATTATTACAGTCCTTGCTTTGAGGAGCTGTAGAACAGAGGCATAAATCATCTTTCATTATTTTTGCATATTTGTACATAATGAAATTTAGTAGAGCTGTGCTGAGTGTAGAGAATGACTTGTCATAGCCACAAGTCCAGAGAAAGGGTCAAAGGAGTAAATAAAAACACTAAACAAAACAAAACAAAACACATCAAAATGTGTTGGTAAAGAACGTATGCCATATATCTGTTGTACAGAGAACTGAAAGCTAAAATATGGAGGGGGAACTTTGTATCTTTGAATATAGTAAAAGTTTTAAGTCAGAAAGGCTGTCCACGGGAACTGAAATGCTGACCAAAGGGAAGCAAAGGATACTTATTACAGATTTATCAGGCATAAAGACACCAGGAGTGGAAGTTAACATATTTTACATACCTGCATTGGCTGACTAAGGGGTACAATCCAAGGTTATCCTGAATTAACTCCCAGCACACCCTCTCCAATCCCATTAGTGTATTAAGGGGCCAGAGCAGGAAGGTAAAGGACCAGCAAAGCCAGTAAATTATCTTTTCACCCTTGGGAGGGCTTATTCACTTAAGAGGATAATCAAGGAATTTTTCATAGGTACATTTCCTGAGCTAAGTCACAAAAATGAGTACATATTCATCAGGGATCCAAGGGTGAGAAAGGAGCATAAGCAAAGACAAAAAAGGTCTAGAGAATTTAAAATATTTGGGCATGGCTGGATTAAACTGTGTACATGATGCTCATAGCAATGGGGTTGCAGTGAAAAATAAACATGGAGAGAGAAAAAATATGCCAGAACTTATAAGGCCTTTGAGATCATATCTAGGTATCTCTACCTGGAGGACTGGGAGCCACCATAGGGTTTTACTTTGGGAAGAAACATGAATAGAATTTCATAATATAAAGATAACTTTTAAAGCTGTGGAAGAGCTCAGAAAGTTTAGAGCTTGGAAGAGGCAGAAACCTGGGAGGTAGAAAGACCAATTAGAAGATTGTAACAATCAAAGTCAGAAAAGACAAAAAGAAAAGATTAGAAGACTCTATTAGTCTGGGCTTAATCACTGAAGCAGAACTGCTAGGAAATATAGAAAGATGTAAAAAGATAGACGTATGCTGGATAGATTGATTAATTGATGAGCTAGAGATAGATATATTTACATAATTTATTAGAAGCACCTGTCTTGCACAACTGTCGAAGTTGGCTAAAGAGTCTTCTCTTTTGTTCAGGTGAGAAGGCTGCTGTCTTCACATCTGATCCTGAGGCTTGAAATCTGTAGGCAGGTGGTCTGAAAGGGAAGATGGACAGGAAGTGAGAAAGAATGAGGATAAGCCAGAACACATGACCACAGTGTGGAACCCACAAGGACAGACTGAAACCTGTTTAAGTGTTTTAACTTCTTCTAATGTCAATGATGTAGGTGTCCGCAGGAGAAACTGGTGCTTTTCCTAATGAACCTAAATAAGCCCTTGTCCAGGAGTCAGAGCAGCTGAAGAAAGATTTGGGAGAAGGTGGAATAGCTGATGGCCCAAACCAGTGAGGTAAGTCAGCAGGTAAATGGCAATATGCCTGAGTTACAGCTCCCCTCACAGCCCCTGCACCACCCCTGCAAGCATTAAAAAAGATAAATGACTGTGCTTCACTTTTGCCTTCCAGTCTCTGGTGATCCATCTTGGATGGAGTATACAGAGAAGGGAATTCTGGGAAATGTAGTTTATCCTAGCCAAATAGACCCAATGCAAAGACACCAACATGAACTGATAAGAAATGGTTTTATAGAGGTAGGATGGGAGTTGGTCTCTGATTCGATATGTCTGGTAGTGGTGTAGAACAACATTAGAAACTGGAAGATGTATTAGTTTCGGTAGCTCATTGCAATGAGCTTGCAGAAGTAGATTCGGAAACCAGAGATTAAGAAATAAATGGGAATTATCAACAGAAAGAAAGTTCTTTCCAGGAACTTGGACGGAAAGCAAAGGCAGAGACAGAAACATAGCTTCAGATGAACCATATTCAAGGTAGCAAATTAATGATGGTGATAATATGGAAGACTTTTGTATTTTGGCATTATTTATGGTCTTTATGGAAGGAGCCAGTGGGGGAAGACAGGTTAAAAACATGAACAAGAAAGGGATAATCGGAAGGAACAATGATCTGTAGATGCCAGAAGAATATCATAGATGAGCACAAACACGCAGGAGGATAGATGTGTGCCAGCTTAAGAAGAAACACCTTTACTCTGAGAATGAGAGAACAGCAGGGGAGGGTAGAGGCTGTCATGTGTAATCACCGCAACATCTCTACAGCGTCTGATTTTACACTGGGTTATTGATATCCAAAACAGTAAGTGTCTTACTATTATTTTTTTTCTTACACCAACTTCATAATACTGTAATCACCGCAACATCTCTACAGCGTCTGATTTTACACTGGGTTATTGATATCCAAAACACTAAGTGTCTTACTATTATTTTTTTTCTTACACCAACTTCATAATAGTATCAACTCTATTTATGTCTAGACAAATTAAAACTTTTGAGGTTTTATAAGAAACTGAAATTTTATATAATATTTATTTTGAAGGTAACCGACACCTTAAAATATTGTGTCACATTTTTTTTTTTTTTCTGTCTTTTTTTCCATGTCCGGTAATGGATTGCAACGCTCAGTGTCACCCCCGTACCGGATATAATATTTATTTTGAAGGTAACCGACACCTTAAAATATTGTGTCACATTTTTTTTTTTTTCTGTCTTTTTTTCCGTGTCCGGTAATGGATTGCAACCCTCAGTGTCACCCCCGTACCGGACCGGGACCGGCAACGGGATCGCAACCCTCGGCGTTGCCCCCGCGCCTCGCTCAGCCAGTGAGCGGGAACCGGTCTGTATGTGGGATCCGAACCCTCGGCGGGAGCGCCTCTGCGCTTCCCAAGCGGCGCACTAGCGCAGTGCGCCACCGGGCCGACCCCTGTGTCACATTTTTAATGTGTGTGTGTTGTGTGTATATGTTTAGTAAAGATCTATGTAAACTGTGTTAAATTCGAAACTATCACCAGGGTAAAGTAAATTTCAACTGTAAAGCTGCTTCACATGAACCTATCAACACAAATTTTCAGTATGTAAATAGTGTTATATAAATGTAAAGTTAGGGCCGGCCCGGTGGCGCACTGCTACAGTGCGCGGCTTGGGAGCGCGGTGGTGCTCACGCCGAGGGTTCGGATCCCACATACAGACCGGTTCCCACTCACTGGCTGAGTGAGGTGTGGGAGCAACACTGAGGGTTGCGATCCGTTGCTGGACACGAAAAAAAGACAAAAAGGAAAAAAAAATAAATAAAAAAATAAATAAATAAATGTAAAGTTAGGAATTTACATTTACAGTTCTAGAATTTGTCATTTTACCTCTCTGGTGTAAACTGCATTTACTTTTTTAGCAAAATCTGATGATTAAGAATTCAGAGTTGAAAAAAGGACAAAATAAACCCCACTTTTGAATGTTTTCTAAAATTAAAAAAAAGTTAGTAACTTTTAAAAATATACCTAAGGAATGAAAGTTAACTTTGATGATGTAAGTATGCTCCTTGTTAGGGAAACAAGCCAGCTCTTACTTTAAAAATTAACGTAATGTACTTGTTCTCTGAAGAGTAAATGAAGTGACATAGGATGAATAATGTATGTCTTATGAGACCAAAATATTCCCTATTTTATCTCATTAATAATACATAACCTTGTTTATAATCATGTTGTATTTAAAGAAACAGTGAATTTGAAAACAAAGGAGAAACAAAATTCTGGATCATAACGTATCTGCAAAATTGTCATCATCAGAAAAATCACTGTGAATCTTTTCATGCCCCAGTGAGATAAGACAGCATCAAATAAAATGCTATTCAGCTTTGGTGTGAATCCCAACACCTCTGTAATTTTTTTAAAAAGGCAGCAAAACAAATAAAAAATGAAACCACTATGAAGTCTCTTTCCCCAAAATGTATAATGAAGTAAAACTAAAATTTGTGATTATCTTAATTTTAGCCAAAGGGAAAATATTTGTCAATTAGATATGAAGTGAAACAACTGTTTAGAGAAATGATCATAAATTCTGTCATGAAAGTAAAAGTGAATTATATTTAGCTATGTAGAAAAAATGAGGTATTTTCATCAATTATTTCATGCTTTCATAAGTCGAAAGCATTTATTTTATACAAAAGTTTCCTTTTGTCTTGCCTTTCAAAATTTTTAGTTTCTAGTCAGAACACTACTCCTATTTCTGTTGTGCTGTTCTTTGCCGTTTTTTCTTTGATATGTGACTCTGAGTTATCTGTTATACAGGAGATGTATTGCTAACATTCTCGAACTTAGGCTTCTTCTAATTCCCTAAAAACATCTCTGTGCAGAAAAATATTCCACTACTAGATACATTATAATCTTACTTCTATTGAGAGTCAAGGTATTGTAAGGAAAAAACGCTATTGTATTTATAAGTAATACATGTATAAAATGAGGTACACAAAAGAAAGTAGTGGATAAACTGGTAAAGCAAAAACTGCGTATGTTGGTAGCCTCAGAAAAGCTAATAATGGGAATTGTCAGCCATTTCTTTCTAAGTGGATTGCTGATTTATGGCAGTCAGGAAAAATATTTTCAACTGAACGCCAAATCGTTATTTTAGAATCTGAATACCTAGGTTAATTCATCATGGAAATCACAGTTCTATTTCACATTAGTTGGAGATTCTCCCATTTTGTTGGTGAGTCACATGGAGTTCTGAAGAATTCAACAGTATTGATAAATATATGACCAAAGCTGAAGAAAACTCATGGAAATTGTTGATATGTGTTACTGCAAACAACTGCATACAATTATAAAAAATAATTACATTACTTATTGTTTATGTCTTTAAGTTTCCTTTGAAAAGCAAGGGGGTGTAATATTTTGCTAGTGTAAATACTCAGTAACCTTATTATTTGAGGACACTATTGTGGTAATACTGTAGGTATACTATATTCATCATGTCCTTATTGTGAAGGGTTTTTAAAGAAAACAGGGGAATTGGATCACAATTCAAACTACACATCACAGTTGGCTTTTTCTATCCTAAATCTCTAAAGAGAAAGAAAATTACCTTTAAATGAATGAATCTATAATCAGGTGAATACTTATAAGTAGAAGATGAACTACAAGTACTCTTCAGAAGCTATCAGGACATAGGATCTCACTGAAGAAGGGACCACAGCACACAATATTTTCAGGAAAAGCAGTAGAAAAGTCAGGTGCCCCTCCGGGTGCAAGCTTAGATGCTAAGAGATTAAAGAAACTAGGGTGGGCCTGCCTGCACTTCCAACTTCTCTTCCCCATTAGAACAGGGAAATGAGGGAGGCCTTGGCACCAAGTCAGAGGCAAAAAAGCGCCCTGGGGACTTCAAGAGGAATGGGGGAAGACATAGTCATTGCAAATTATTTCCCTTTGTTTTCCCATATATTTTAGAAAATAATAATAAAAAAAAGAAAGAAAAAAGAAAAGAACTGCTGAGATTTTGGTTGGGCTGCCTTGAATCTAGAAATAAATTCAGGGAGACTTGACATATTTATGAA
>NW_007734182.1:37220-40834 GCF_000696425.1 Galeopterus variegatus | reverse complement strand
GGCACACTCTCCAGTGCACCACCGGGCCGGCCCAAGCAATTCTTATTTCTTTATTTCTTTTTCTTGTTTTATTGCACTGCACACTTTGGTACAACGTTGAAAAGAGTAATGTTGTTAGTGACTTTTGCTTATGTATTTTTGAAATAGATTAGCCTTTACTTTTCCTTTCTTTTGATGTCTTTGTCACGTTTACCCTGACTTCCTAATACAAGGTGGGGAACATTCCCTCTCTTCCTATTCTCCAAATATTTTGTGTAAAACTGGAATTATTTGTCCTTAAGTATTTGGAATATCGTTCACATTAGCAAAATGTTTTCTATAGAATAATTACATAATTATTTTATATCCCTAAGTGAAAGAGTATATGTCTCTTGAAATAACATACTATGTTCACATTTATCACATGTATATCAATATATATAAATGGACAAAACCTAACTACAGAAATAATATCATATAATGTACAGTTGACCTTGAACAGCACAGAAGTTAGGAGCACTGGCCTCCAGCGAAGTTGGGAAAATGTGAATATAACTTTCGACTCCCCCCAAACTTAACTACTAATAGCCTACTATTGAATGGAAACCTTACTAATAACATATAAACAGCTGATTAATACATATTTTGTATGTCATATGTATTACACAATAAAGTGAGCTAAAGAAAAGAGAATGTTATTAAAATTATAAGGAAAAGAAAGCACATTAACAGTACTGTACAGTATTTATTGATACTATATGTTATGTTGCCTATTTACAAGAAGAATCATCTGTCTGTCAGTATTTATGGAAAAACAATCAGTGTATTAAGGGCACCCATGCAGTTCAAACTGATGTTGTTCAAAGGTCAACTGCACACTGAGAAAGGATCTGAAACAATGCCATCGATTTTTTTAGGGAGTAGGATGAATAGATTGTGAAAAATTTCCAGTATATCAATATATTGTAAACACTTTAGTTTTAATAACTTGTCAACTGTAACTTTAAAAGGCAAAAACACAAACTCTCCCATCTACTCAAGGACGGGGCCAGAGGGCCAGAGGAAGAACGAAGCATCCACATAAAATGGCTGAACACTGATCCTTTTCCTTTGCAGCAAGCACATTATTGGCTTGATGTCGGTGTCAGCATTCAGAGACTATTTCCTGCGCCGACTAGATGGTGTGGTGTTCCAGCAGAGAGTTGTCTGCTGTTTTGTGAGCAGAAGTTGTTAATGTCTGCAAATTGATGCTATTCTCCAGTCTCGGGTTATAAAGGGAAAGCAGATGTTCATGTGCAACTAACCCAAACACACTGAGAAAGGCTACAGACATTTTCCCATTTCAATTACCCTAATTTAATGTCTAGAATACATGCCCAAAAGCTTTTCATGGCAGAGGATCAGCACATCGCATGTAATGCAAACCAAGTCCCCAAACTTTTCTGTATGCATTGCTCATTTTCAGAGATGAAATCATTATGCTGAATATGAGTTCAAACTCTTCTGAAGTGCTATTTTTTTTGGGGGGGGGTATTTTTAAATATTAAAAGGTTTGTTACCCTGTCATTTTCATTATAGATTTCTTAGAAGAGTGGGGGGGGGGTGTATTTTTAAATATTAAAAGGTTTGTTACCCTGTCATTTTCATTATAGATTTCTTAGAAGAGTTACTTACTTTCTTCCTTTTCCATACTGTAATTTTATTGTGATTGCTATTATTGAGCTGAATTTCCTAGGCTGTTTCTCAAGTTATTACAATTACCTCTTGTTATCACATGATTCTCTTTCCAGAAAGTTGTCATTAAATGATGGAAGTATACCTTATTTTGGAGCATGTAAACTGATTAACATCTTCCTATATATGAGCAGTTTAGTACAAAAGGCAAAATACTTGATTTTTCTAAAATAAATCAAATTAAACAAAAATACCATTTTATTAAAATGAAAACATAAATGTTGATTGCTCATAATAAATATTAAAACATGGAAATATTCATGGTGGGTTATGTGTAAAAAGAAACATAAAAATGGATTTGTTACATAAAGTTCTGCTTTGTTTATACGCAAACACACATACATATGCACGTCAAAAATATTATCAACAAAAATATNTTTTTTTTTATTTTTCTATCTGATTATTTGATTTTTTTTTCATCATGAGCTGTAAGAAACCTTTATGTAGTAGGAAAATTAGTCCTTTGTGAGCCATATTCTCTGCACATATTTATTTCCAGTTTTATTATTCTTTTGTCTTTGACTTAGTTGATAGAATTGTGCCTAGATCCCCTTCAGAGGAAGAGTTTATTGAGCCAGCTACCACAGAAAGTGCTATCAGTTGACAGTCTTCAGCTGTCAGGGATTGCCTCTGCTTCAATTTACTTGCTCTTTGCAAGGCAGGCTCTTCTGGAGTAGCCAGTATCCGATGACTGCTTCAGGCTGGGGTATAAGAGGCCTGGCCGATATTTTGGCCCAACACGGGACATCTCTAATGGGTCATTTTCTACAGAGATACTCATGGGGTAAGCTGAGACTGCCATTGAGCTTTCATTGCAATCTTAACTTCTCCCTTTACCCTCTTCTGATTCCTTACCCTTCCTTCAGTAGATGTTAATTCCAAGGATACTCCTTAATAAGCATTCTGCACACTAAATTCTGAATCAGTTTGCTTCCCAAAGAGCCTAACCTATTCCCTGCCCTACACACACACAGAGTGTTTATAGATATAACTAAGACACCCTTTATATTCTACCTTACAGCTATATATGCTCATCTAGAGGTAAATTTATTCCTGAAGGAAATATCACTTCTTTCTCTCACATACCTTCTTTCTTTGAGTATCATTTTGCAAGTTTTAAAGAATCTAAGAACAGTATTAACACATATTNATTCATAGGGGAAATAATTGAACATCACAAATTGAAATTGGTCTTTTATTCCTAACCTTGAATTTCTTAATCCTTACCTTCATAACGGTGTTACCTGTCTGTAACGTATTCTTCCATTTAGATTCTATGCATAGAAAGGCATATACTGTGTGTGTGAGTTGAGTGAGTATTCATGTAAAGAGAGAGAACTTTTCCTTGTGTAAATGTTGCATTATGTACAGTGTTCTCTACTGTTCTTTAATGACTAAGAATTTAGTGATTTTTAATTTTCCATACCTTGAAAATATATATTATTTTAAATAACTACAAATTGTTCTACTAGAATCATTTATTTAATAGGTCCAATACTGTTAGAGATTTTTATTATTTGTTTCCAATGTTTTCCACTACAAAATTTCATCAAATCAATATTTCCTGTTCATATATGTTACTATATTTATTTGATATATTTTTGGAAGGGAAATTTCTGGATCAAAAATATAAACTGTAAAAATAATGATATACAGTGTTAAATTATTGTTTAAACAGTTTAAGCAATATATGTTAATATATTACTGCAGTATTTCCCATATCTTTTGAATGGTTAAACAGATTTTAAATTAATTATGATTTTAATTTGTATTTCTTTAACCTTAAGAGATTTATCATCTTTTTTATTCTATGAATGGTCATTTTCCTGTTTTTGTGCACGTGCATATGTGTGTATGGTGGGAGTGAACAGCCTGTTCATGTTCTCAGCTTATTTTTTTTT
>NW_007734182.1:28627-35822 GCF_000696425.1 Galeopterus variegatus | reverse complement strand
AACACATATTTTCACAATTTTTTCACTCTGCTTTTTATTAGATTTAACTATTTTGATAGGAATGTTTCTAGCTCAATCATTTTATCTGCTATAAGGTATTATGTCATATAAATATATCCATGCTCCTGCTGACTGACATTTAAGTTGTTTTCTACTTCACACTCAGAAATATTTTTCCTCGTGCATATGTGCGTAAGTTTCTCTGTAGTATGTACAACTAGGAGTGCAAATGCTTGTTAATAGGATATGGGAATCTTCAGCATTACTAGAGAATACCAAATTTTCAAAAGTGAGATTTCATAAATGTCCCAATTTTCAAACATGTTCTCCAAATAATCCTTTGGCTATCTATGAGATAAGCATTTGGATGAAAAAAATCATCTTTCATTAAGTTAGATGCCAATTCACAGCAGGTAGAAGATGAATTTGTGCCATTAGCCTTATTAATAGCATTTCCCTTCTCCTAGTCCCCGAGGTAGGATATCTGTAAGCCAACTCTGGAAGGCTTTAATTATTTTATAATTAATCTTCTAATATTCACTGCTTATTATTGAATCTTCTTTTCTCTATTAACCTCTGTGATGCTTAATTTTATGTGTCAACATGACTGGGTTAAGGAATGCCAAGATAGCTGGTAAAACATTTCTGGTGTGTCTATGAGAGAGTTTCTGAAGATTAGCATTTGAATTAGCAGACTGAGTAAAGAAGATTCACCCTCACCAATTTGGGCAAGCATCGTCTAATTCTTTAGGGCCCAAATAAAACAATAAGATGGACGAAGGGTGACTTATGTCTCTCCTTGAGCTGGGACATCTATCTTCTCCTGCTCTTGGACATTTGGACATCATAGCTCCTTTTCCTCCTGCTCTGGAATTTACACCATGTCCCTCTCTGCCCTCCCACTGGCTTTCCTGGTTCTCCAGCTGGCAGATAGAATATTGTTGGACTTCTCAACCTCCTTAATAATGTGAGCCAATTACCATAATAAATCTCTTATAAATATTTAAATATATTGTATTTGTTCTGTTTCTCTGGAGAACCCTGACTAATACAACCTCATAGCCTTTATACTGTAATAAGTTTGAGGTTTTAGCTTATTTCTTATAAACATTGTCAGCTTTTGTGCTAACACAAGTCTTCAGTCTATTTTGGCTTTCTTAGGATCTTCAAATTCAAGGCATCTCTGCACTTGCTATTTTCAATTAAAACAAGAAAACAAACATTTTCAAAATGTGCTCTTTCCAAATTTTACTTGTGAGAGTATGTGAAAACTGGCTCTTGAATCTTCTGCCTGTTCCTCAGGTGCTAAGCTTTAGCTGGTCACCACACTTTGTCATTTCAGTGAGCACCCTTATCTGGAAGTCAAATGTGCCAGGAAGAAAGTACTTAATGTCTCTGTGGACTCTTCACTACACCATTCCTGCTTTCTCTGCCACGAACAGCTCTTACTAAACTAAATCTCTTCTAACATAGTAGCTCTTTCTCCCATTGCAGTTAATAATCATGAAAAATCTAGTATCTCTGCCTCATGGCTGCTCCAACTGAAATAACTTTAGATTGCTCCTTAGTGCAGGTTCAAATCCTTCCTACAAGCAAGCACATATATTTCTGCACAACTGGATGTCACTCAGCTTCCTCTGAGAATAAGAAATGGTAGAATGTGAAAGAGATGAGTCTGAATCCTAGCTCCATTACTCAGCACTTATGTGCATCTAGGTACATTAATCAAACTTTTAAAATTTTCAGTTGTTTTATTTGCAAAATGACATATTTCAACTTGTCAGGCTATTTGTGAGGATTAACTGGGATAACTCACGTGAAAGTTTCTAAAGGAGTATCTGGCACATGGTAGGCATTTAATAAAAATAGCTTTATTTCTTGTTCTTTTTCTCTTGCATTCCTGCAATAATTTCTCAAGTACTTGGAATTAAATGGTAAACCCTTACTTGACTTTAAAATATTTAAAATGAATCTGAAATAGCAGAATATATGAGAAAATTTCAAGTACCTCCAAATACTTTATTATACATTAAAGTAATCATATTTAAATGGTTTACTTCTACTTCATCAAAGAAATTATTTATTTATGTTCTTTTACTTACATGCATTGTAGCATTGGTAACTTAATATTCTTTGCTTTCTCATATGTTCTACCCACTTCTGTTTATGTTCCATGTCGAATATGATATTTCTAATATGCTTACATGCTTACACTTCAGTGTAAGGTCAAATATTTCTCTCACTAACTTCACTAAGATTTCTAGTTTACAACATTTTGAAGATTCACCAGGTAACTTAATTATGCTTTCCCTGACTTGTCTTGGAAAATACCCTATCTTTTATAAAAACCTTTTTTTATCATTGCATTTATATTAGTGCCTACTGTTGGCCATGTCAAAGTGGGACAATGCAGTTATGAATACATGATATTTTCATTTTTGATAAAGCTTTCCTGACTAATTCTACTCTGCTTTCAGTTTACTCCCTACCACATAAAAAAACAAAAGGCTCAGACAGGCAGCAATATATGTACCCATGTTGTTGGAATTAAATGCTCTTCAGAATGCAGCACAAGAAATATATACAGACTTCTATAAAAGTACATGGAGAAAAGTGAAAACATTTTAAAGAGATCCACAGTTTGTCATCTAAATGAACTTTGAAAATGAGAAGGGGAACTAAGAATACATCACATTTGTAGGTAAACGTTTCAAGAGAAAGAATGTTTATGTAATACTGAATATGCTATGGACCATATTACCATTGCAGAGCATATGTTCTTTGGAAGGAAGAGAACATAAACCCACTATATAGATGAAAATGGCAAAATTTGGAATCGCATGAGAGACATGCTCAGCTTCTAAACGTTAACAGATCCATAATGAACCTGCAAATTGAGAATTAACACCTGTTCTGGATCATTATCACTAGTGAAGTGCCAAGTGGAGACTTGTTTGTATGTGGGAAATGTTATTCTTCAAGGTCAGCTGCTGATATGTATAATTTACATAAACGTTTCTATTAGCAACCTCATATCAATTTGGGGAAAGAAAAAATAGAGTGTGAATTCTTTGCCAATTTTTTCCACTAGGATAAATTGGGAGAGTTATTTATCCAGAGTCACTGACCAAATAGTTTCCACAACTATAGCAAGGACAATACTATCTCTGAACAAAGTGATGGTAGAAAAAATGACGCCTATTCTTCAGCCACATTCAGGAGAAGTATATTGGGTGTTGGCCATGAAGACAGCAAGGATGTGGAGAGAGCTGTGTCAGCACTTTTTCAGAAGGGATCATAGCAAATACATAAGCATTATTGATCATTTTCTGTGGATCGGAATACTGGCAAGTACGTTCTTAAGTTATAACATCCAGAATGAAAGTGCATCATCAATTTACTCTTAAATATCAATTTGTCCTCCATACGTGTCAATAACAAGTTTGAGACATATAAGGCTTGAAAGAGATAAGAAGAATAGGTCAAAAAGCGAGAAAAGAAGAAAGAATAAAGGTAGGTACCGTGGAGGCAGTGATACCCTCTGTCTCCTTATGTGAGGGGACTTCAAAAAGTTCATGAAAAGATTCATATTATCTTTTAATTCCAATTTTTTAACAAACTTTTTGAAGTGCCGTCCTATAGTAAGTACCTAGAAGATTGGTCTTTAGACAGGTACATACTGATTATTTTGGATGCCAGGTAGGCTGAGAAAGCCTGAGGAGTAGGCCACTGTTGGAAATACTTTAATTCGTTCACTTAAAAGCATCTCGTGCACTTTTTAGAGTTTCTTCAGTGAAGGAATACTTTGTTCCAATTAAATCTTAACTTTGGTATAATTTTTGTTCACTTCAAAGTAGCCATATTTGAGATCTTATAAGTTGTTTAGTCTGATTTGGAGTCACAACCTGAATAAAGCATTTTTACTAGAGAGAGTTTAATGATTTTTGATGTAGAAAACACTGTGATTGCAAATGTAGAAATATAGTCCTTTACTGATGATCAGAAAGTAAAAAAAAAATATATGGGTAAACATTTACTGTGTCAAATTTATTCTTTCAAACCATTTTTAATATATACCTTGTACAAGGCAATTTGATAAAAACCTCTAAGCATGGGACATATAAAATATGGTCCCCGATCTTAAAGAGGTCAATTCTCATAAAAGAAATGATACATATATCAGTGCAGTAAACAGCTTAAGGTTGAAAGTTATGAGAGAGAGAGAGAGAGAGAGAGAGAGAGAGAGAGAAGAGAGGCATGTCTCTTTCTACTGAATCATATTTTTATTCTATTATTCTTCACCCTATTTGCTTTCTTCAAAGCCTTTATATTTACTACAATTCTACTTACATGAGTTTATTGACTTGTTTTCTGCTGGGCTTTTTGATTAAGTGGTAAGCTCAATGAGAGTCAGTATTTGCTTACCATTTATCATCAGAAAACATGATAGTGCCAGAAACATACAAGTCTATCAATTACTTGCTAATAAATAAATAAATAAATAAATAAACAAACCTGTAATAAAGGCCTGTAGTGGTTGTGCTCATTGACCTTGAAATTCAGGCTGATAGTAATTCCAGAATGTCTAGAGTCACACTAGCTAAAAATTCTAAATTAATTTCATTGTATTTTATTGATTTCCAGGGATTAGTGAGAAGGCAAATCATGCAGTGGATAAATGTGATTTTAGTAGGTTTGAGAGATCTGAGGTTAATAATACTCTAATACGTATATATTAGACTGCAACATGTGAGATTGCCATTTTTGTTCTCATGAAAACCTGCTGATAGTGGGTCTTTCAGATAATTTAACTTAATATGTTATTCCAGTTCTAGATTCCTTTTTATTACAACACACTGCTTCCAAATGCAATGGTCTAAGAGAAAAGTGTGATAATTGCACTAACAATTGAAGTAAATTAGAAAGGGTCTCTAGAGTTGTGGATGTCAAGGCACTGCTAGGTAGCACATCATAAGGCTCAACACCTGTTTATTGACACCTCTAAGAATGCTTTCAAGGTATTTATAGTGAGATGGCTTTAACTGAGTGCTTACAGTTGAGAAAGTTAAGAAAGGTACTCTGGTTAAAACATGTGCATTTAAAGCATATATATATATATATATTTATATATACAGTCATATATACATACACATACATATATACCAAATGTATGAAACTATACCATTCAAACCTTCAAATATTTGTTAATTTTGTTATGTTTATAGATAACACATACAAATTAGCTGTAAATCACTATATAGTTTTAAGACAACAGAGATAAAAATTGGGGGTAATTGCATATTTTAATTTTTATTTTTTAGTAATTGTTAGGTTGATAGCAACTGAAGGGTGTTTAAAGTGATTTTTTGTGCTATATTTAAATGGCTTTTGTAGATGGTCATTCCATATCTTCACATCACTACTGATTGTAGCTAAATACAGGATAAAGAAATAGAAAAAATACACTCTGAAGGCACATTCCACTTCAATGATATGTATTCTATCTGTTTTTCTGTAAGTATTAATAATTTCTGTCACTTATTATCATGGGTTCTCTTTCATTCACAGCTGCAAAGTCTCCACGAAATGTTCTCATCAAATTATAAAACATTCTAATTCATTTCTTAGATGGGTTTGAAGTGAAACTTTAAAAATGATATATTAGAAATTAAGCATTACTATCATCACATTAGGTATCTCCCTTCAAGGATTTTTTTGGAAAGAAAATAATTTTAGATTTACAGAAAAGTGGAAAAGTTGTACAAAATTTCTAAAGACCCTTTATCTAGTTTTTTTCCATTATTTTCACCTTACATTAAAAGTTGGTAAGGGCCGACCCCGTGGCTCACTTGGGAGAGTGCGGTGCTGGTAGCGCCGAGGCCCGAGGCCACAGGTTCGGATCCTCCATAGGGAAGGCCGGTGCGCTCACTGGCTGAGCGTGGTGCAGACAGCACCGAGCCAAGGGTTACGATCCCCTTACCAGTCAAAAAAAAAAAAAGTGGTAAAAACTAAGTTTTGTTAAAACTAATTAGCTACTGTTTGTAATGACTAAACTCTAAACTCTATTTTTATTTTTGTGTTTTTTTAATTAACATTGTGTTTCTATTCCACAATCCAACCCAGGTTACCACGTTGCATTTAGTAATTAGGCCTCCCCATTACCCTCTGGACTGTTACATTTTCTCAGTTTTTCCATAGTTTTAAAAACCTTGACAATCTAGAGTAGAGCTGTCCAGGTGTCCTGTAGAATGACCTTCATTCTAGATTTGTCTAATATTTTTTTCATGATTGGACTGGGGTGATGGCTTTTTAAAAAGAGCACCAAGAAGCTGAAGTGCCCTTCTAATCACAGTATAGCAGGGAGCTCATGATATCCTCAGGGCATCACGGGTTAAGGTTAGTGTTTGCCAGGTGTCTCCACTTCAAAGTTACTGTTTTTCGATTGCTGAACTTGATCTTTTTGAAGCAAATATAATCCACATTCAATGGAAGAGGTTCAGTACCTGTCACCATTACATATTTATTTTCAGCAAGTTTACCCTATGCATGGCCTTGAAAATATTTAGATACACCTTAATTTCAGTATTCCATGTGTATATATACATGTAAATATATATATATATATATATATATATATATATATCACTAGTGATATATATATAAATATATATATATCACTAGTATATATATTTATATCACTATATATATATTTATATATATATGCACACACACACAACACACACCTCTGTGTGTGCACTGAAGTTTGGGGAAATTGGTGTATGGGATAATTGATGTAATCTAGTTACAGTCATTTTTATTAATCCTTTAAAGAGCTACAGGAAACAAGAAATAAATCCTTTGTGGCATATCTGCTTTTCTAAACCAATACTTTTGAGTCTACCACAAAATCCAAAAGTATTGCCCTGAAATAAAAATATAAACACTTTGTTTAGAAATATTAGTCTACCTCGCATTTCAGCTGTGCCAAAAACAAAAAACAAAAAACTGTTTACATCCCATTAGAAAGATTGAGACCAAGGATAGTTCTATGAGAAAATCTTTCTAGAAACCTCTTCTTTGGTCTAAGCTCAGTGGAACCATCTCCTCTGTATCCCTAGAACCCTGGGCACACTATACTGTAGCCCTCTCCACATTCTGGAATCACTAGTGTTTCATTTCACAAAGTTGACTCTGA
>NW_007734182.1:26243-27922 GCF_000696425.1 Galeopterus variegatus | reverse complement strand
TTTTTTTTATCTCTCCATTCTCAGCACCTGACACACAGCAAATGTTACACTGTATTTATATTCATTGAATACAGGAAAAAAATATTCTATGAAATTTCCAATAGAGAAAATTTAAGTCCACACCAAAGTAGTGTTTATGTTTTATTCTGTATCTTTATCTAAATTCATTACACAATTTTTTCTTCTTTAGAGTTAATGAGTTGCTACTGCAACACAACTGACTTTGATAACATCTGCCCGGGATTTTTTTTTTAAGTCCCTGGCAGTGGGCATTGTCTACTCTTCTTTGTGTCCCACTGACTTCCTCTAAACTTGAAGTCTAGATTGCAGCTCTCAGTCTGCACCTATTTTAGTTATGCTCCATTATCTAAAAATTAATGCACAGCAACCATGTTGGGCTCAATGAATCTACTTTACTTTGCTGTGTTCCTCTGCGGGAATCTCATTACCTCTCTGTCTCTGTGAAGTCAGTAACTGCAGGAAGCTTCTACTGCAGATCAAAGTTCATTCAAGCCTGTTAGCCTGTCTGTGTTTGTTCCTGTCTTGAAAACACATTGTTCTTTTCTTTATCTGCTTTCTACCCACAGAGAATGCTGATGGTAAATACTGAATGTTTTCCATGGGGAGTATTTATTATATTTATTTTCAAATTGCATTATGTTACAATGCTGCTAACAATAAATTTCTTTTTTGTTAAATAATGTAAAGCTAAATAGCTAATGTATGGTAGCTCATTTAGATGCAGAATGTTAGGCAGCATGTAGATCTCAACTTTCACATAGTTCATTTCCCAACTAGTGATTGACTACCTTTATAACATTCCAGATAAAGTAGTTTCCTACTAATTAGGTTCTCAAAAAGGAGAATTGTCTCTGGATTCAAACCATAGGCTTAAGTCCAAGAGGTGCTGTTCTTATTTCACTAAAGATGAATTCAGTGAACACCTAATATGTAAATAAACACTGCACAGGTGCATGAAGACATAACTAAAATATAATATATGCATTAGATTGAGAAAACCATAATGTAAAAAAAAAATAGTATAATAAACTAGAAAAAAATCAAATGCCAATAATATGACATATTCCAAAAGCTGCAGTTTTCATCAGGCCATTATAACATTAACATTAATATATAATTAGTTAGAACTATATGTTCTACCTCCCTCCCCCACAAAAAACATGAGCCAACAAGATCTATTTTTAGTCAACATGATGAAATTTCCAAAAGGTTATAGATTTCAAGAGCAGGAATGCAGATGACCTGTGAGGGGCCAGAACCAGTGTGTAATAGCTGTCAGGAGCCTGGAAATCCAGGCAGCCAAAATGCTGTGCCACCCTTTACTCTCTGAAAAATCGCTTTCCCTGATTTTCAGTTCACACAGTGAATGAAAGGTAAACATCCCACACATTTCTGGCTTTCGTTACCAATGACCTGCTTGGTTTGTGTCACATGTCCACTGTGTTTCATCAACCATGTCTAAGGGGAGGGACTACTTAGCAAAAACATGGATGATTGAGATAAACCACTGTGTGTGTAAGGAGAAATTAAGGGCATCATTTTGAGCTGGGCAGATCCTCTATAGAATGATTACCACAGTGTTGATATTATAATGGCTCTTAATGCCTCTGGCTGAATGCAATTTTGGCCCTTTATAAAGTTAGTCTTTCCATGATGTG
>NW_007734182.1:21284-25087 GCF_000696425.1 Galeopterus variegatus | reverse complement strand
CAGTTTCAGTTTTTCTTTGGACTTTGCCAGTAGCAGTTGAGTTTTTGAGTTTCTCTATGGATTGTTTAACTCATAGTGTTGTGTGTGGTGAATAAAGACTATTTCTTCTTCAACTAAGGCTCCAAGGACCGTTTTGTCCGGTTACCTAGCTCATAGACCTGCATGTGAAGGGTTTGTGAAGGGTTTGTAAAGGGTTTGTGAATGGGCTCAAGGGGTCTGTGAACTCCAGACTTCAGCCCTAGCTCTACACATGATAATTTAGGAAGACGTTCAGGGGTGTCTTATCCCATTCATAGGAAAAGTTATGGTTTCTCTTCTCTGTTGGAGTCAGCCAAACCAGGACTTATGATCACTGGCTTTCATAGCTCCACAGAGCTAATCAAAACAAGGAGCATTGCTCTGGGAGTTCCCTGCTGCTAAGCTTCCATCACTGACACAACCTTAATTCTCATCAGATTGTAGCTGTCCCACCGTTATTGACATTAGCACTTGCCAAGCAGTGATATGGCAGCCCTTGGCCCTAGTATCATTGTAGGGCTGATGCTCTGANCTTAATGCCTCTGGCTGAATGCAATTTTGGCCCTTTATAAAGTTAGTCTTTCCATGATGTGCGGAAAATAGAATAATTTAGTCAGGCTGCCTCCACATTTCTTGTAAACAGGTTATGTGTGGGTGGAGTTAGTGCTCATGTGCACCCATGTATCTTTCTAGTTAATTGCAGTTGTGTGTTCTGCAGTTTGTGAAGCAGGCTGGCTGGCAGAGAGCTCCATCTAGCAATAGAGCATGTTTACTCTGCTGGCAGCTGCTCAGTTTCAGTTTTTCTTTGGACTTTGCCAGTAGCAGTTGAGTTTTTGAGTTTCTCTATGGAGTGTTTAACTCATAGTGTTGTGTGTGGTGAATAAAGACTATTTCTTCTTCAACTAAGGCTCCAAGGACCGTTTTGTATGGTTACCTAGCTCATAGACCTGCATGTGAAGGGTTTGTGAAGGGTTTGTAAAGGGTTTGTGAATGGGCTCAAGGGGTCTGTGAGCTCTAGACTTCAGCCCTAGCTCTACACATGATAATTTAGGAAGCCCTTCAGGGGTGTCTTATCCCATTCATAGGAAAAGTTATGGTTTCTCTTCTCTGTTGGATCACTGGCTTTCATAGCTCCACAGAGCTAATCAAAACAAGGAGCATTGCTCTGGGAGTTCCCTGCTGCTAAGCCTTCACCACTGACACAACCTTAATTCTCATCAGATTGTAGCTGTCCCACCGTTATTGACATTAGCTCTTGCCAAGCAGTGATATGGCAGCCCTTGGCCCTAGTATCATTGTAGGGCTGATGCTCTGAATCAGACGAAGGCATTTGCACTGGCCCCTCTCTCCAAGGCACAGATCTCTGCTTATTCATCAGGGCTACTAATATTCTTGTGAAATGCAAAAGAGAACTTTCTTTTTCTGCTTTCTCCCTTAGGAAGAGGGTATGGCAACAGGCTTAGTAAAAGACATTTTTCAGCTTTACATACTCAGTATTTTATGTTTTTCTCCTCAGCTTGTCATTGTCTCCCAGAACATTGCATAATTCCATAAGCTGAATGGATGCATTCTGTTTTGTATATTTTTTACTGTCTATTTCTTTCTTTGTCTTTTAAGATTGTTATAAATATTGATTGATACACTGTATATGAAAGTGCTTTAAATCTGTTAAGTGTTACATAATTGTAAATATTTTTATAATAAGTTTCTGTGAAGATTCTATCCTACTTGTTCATACGTAATCATTCAACTGTTCTTCTTAATATTAGACTAAAATTGGTCTCTCCCCTACTTTGTTGGGAAACTATTAGCCAAACTTCTCTTGGACAAGTCCGCAGTAATCCTCAGAGAGGGAAGCGTCTTGGGAGTAGGATCTTCCCACTTTTCTAGATTCTTCTTCTTTCCCCCAGATGTCTCCATCAGTTTCCTTATTTAGGAATTGATTGCTAAAAAAGTAGGTGAGATATAATTTTCTCATAATCCATCTCTCTCTGAACCAAGCTTAGAAAATTTTTAATTTAGTCATTCAAAACCATCCATCAGACATGCAGACCCCAATAAAAAAAACCTGGAAAAAGACACAAAAGAGAAAATACAAAATCTGATAATAAAAATATGTTCAATTTCACTGGTAATTAGTAAAATCTTTACTATAAACTTAGCAAAAGCAAAATATAACAACATTCAGTGCTGGTGAGTATAGATGGGGCTATACTACTACTACTACTAATTTGTTAGGATGGAAATTTATTCAATTTTTTCATGAAGAAATTTGGAATTGTGTGCTAAGAGCCTCTAACTTGTTCATCTTTTTGAACCCATTATTGCAGTACAATAATTGTCTCCGAGGGAAAACAACTCAAAACCAAGGCAAAGATTATAGTGCCTTATTTGCATAGTAAAAATTAGGGGACTCAACAATAGAGGAATGGTTAAACAATTATGTTTAATCTATATCATGAAATATTTCTCAAACATTAGAATTATTTCTGCAAAGCATTTCAATGAGATAGAAAAAATTACCTGGAATACTTGGTGAGAGAGGATAGAAAATAAGAGAGCACCTATATTAATATGATTCTACTTACCCATATTTCAGACATTATTGAGCACCATGAAAGGTGAAATGTTGAGTACATTACACGTGCTGTCCCATTTAATCCTTTAAATAATACTATTTAAGTATTACCAAAACCATCTTATAGACTGGTAACTTCATTTCAGAAAGTTTATTTTATTAGCCAATCTAATTATTGGCAAACCAATGCAGAATTTACACTGAGACAATTCTAATATTAAGTTCTCCTTCTCTTGTGAGTATTTTGGTTGGCGTTAAGACCTGCAGTATAAATACATAGATTATTCCCTCTTTGTCCTGTACTGCAATATCCCTGATCAAGCACCCAGTATGAATCCTAAAAGTAATGTCCCTCTTTTACCACAGATATAAGAAATGATAATGCATTTTGGGCAGGGATGCTGGTGGTGGAATAGCTATCAGGAACATTTTCTTGTACATATTTTGTTATTATATACATTATGCCAAAGTTCTTAGACATTCTAATAACTCTACCGTTTTACATAAGCTGCAGCAATTCCTACTGGTTGTTTCCTGCCCCTTATGAAGGACAAACGAACCACTGTCTCAAAAATATACCTATACAAATAAGGTAATGATCCAAACTAAAGATATATAATTTGTGTATATGTAATTTATGTGTGTATAGATGCATATATGTACACATATAATGAAATTGAGGGAAAATCAAAGGATGCATGCTTTTTTTTTTTTGGATATACCAATATGTATAGATATCAAAAGTTAATCCAAAATGAACAGATAATTAGACTAAATGCTGAAAAATCTTCCCTCCTGCACCCTAGAAAAGTACACCTTTTAAGAATTGCTAATTTATTAATTCCTTTCATAAATTAGCCTACTTACAGCAGACATTCTACTTTTTGTACTGTACTGTGCAGAATAGCATTTAGCAATAAATTAGCCTCTGCTAAAAATCCCCTGTGGGCTTTACTTATTTGAGCTTTTAATTAAATTGCTGAAAGCAAACAAGAACCCCCACCATATTATGTGAAACTGTTCATTCCACACGACAATGAATCTAGCTCCTGCTTTAACCTGAAAATCACCCCTCTCTACAAAAATATTTTTGGCTTTTTTCCTCACAAAAATAATAGTAAAAGGAACATTTCTACACAAAATTCTGTCATAAAAATTAGAATATAAAAGAAGAATATTTTCTTGGAATATGTTATAAATTTTTTTT
>NW_007734182.1:14625-21048 GCF_000696425.1 Galeopterus variegatus | reverse complement strand
GTCATAAAAATTAGAATATAAAAGAAGAATATTTTCTTGGAATATGTTATAAATTTTTTTTCTGTCACCTACAACCAGGTTCCTAGGTTCAAGTTTTATATCTCCAGATAACTTTATATCTCCTCTTTCTCATTATCCGTGCTTTCCACTTGAATAATAAAGGGAATTCAATAATTCACAGAAAGATCTCTAAAAAAAGTGATTTAGAATATCTGTCACCTACAACCAGGTTCCTAGGTTCAAGTTTTATATCTCCAGATAACTTTATATCTCCTCTTTCTCATTATCCGTGCTTTCCATTTGAATAATAAAGGGAATTCAATAATTCACAGAAAGATCTCTAAAAAAAGTGATTTAGAATATTGAGATCTGAATATCCAGAAAAACATATTGCACTGGGTTGTGCTGTCCTTAAAAAAAAAGTTACTTGGTAAAGGGACACGAAAATTAACTACATTGTATATTGATAAATTAAAAGAAAAAAGGAAAAGAAAAGAAAAAAGAAAAAGTGACTGAATACATCACGCAGAATACTAAACGTGTTCAAAGTATCAGATCTTCTTTCACCCGACAAGTGAAATTCTTTTAGG
Organism: Galeopterus variegatus; assembly: GCF_000696425.1. Classification (NCBI taxonomy): domain Eukaryota; kingdom Metazoa; phylum Chordata; class Mammalia; order Dermoptera; family Cynocephalidae; genus Galeopterus; species Galeopterus variegatus. Next base: position 20,458 of record NW_007734182.1, on the reverse strand, counting down.
ATGGAAATCATGCAGTCTTTGAACATAGCAGCCCTTTATTCTGTTGTACATTCTCTCAAATATTCATGTCAGGTTTGTCCTCGGCTAATGAGAAGATAAAAGTTCTTGTGATTAAATGTTGTGCTTGAGAAACAAGTGTGGGCGGACACATTAACAATAATGAGACACAATAAAGGAGTCTGCCACTTTACCCAGGTTAGTCCCAAAGGTAGTGGTGACCAAGTTAAATAGCTCTTCTTATTTAAGTGGTTTCTCATTGGCAATGTTGCAGAGAATTATTGGCAGTTCATTAAAAATACAAACAAATAAACAAAACTAAAGTAAAATTAATTTTAAATAAATAAAGCTACAGGATAGAATAGTTAAAAAGTATGGAGTTACTCATTTATTCAACATCCCCTGTAATAGACCTACACAAGAACACCATCTATAACAAATACAGCAACTCAAGTAGATCACACAAGAGTGAATTTAAGACAAAAACATTTAATAATACAAATAATGTTACCTTTATGATACAGATACTATTCAAAATAAATGTCATTATTTCTTAAGCAACTAATATATAATATTCTTAAAAATATAACATCTTAACAAGGAAACTAAGGAAAACAAAATAGCACTAAGAGATTTTAATTTTTTTCTCAATACATCACATAAACTCAAATTTAGTAAGTTCTTAGTAACACTCATATCTACAAACACAAATATGTATCTATATATGTGTATATATAGATATATATGTGTGTACACATATATACATGGACACACATTTATACTTTACTCAGAAAGATTTAACCAGTCACTTGTTTATTTTTTTTTAATTTATGCATTTCTTCTACAAATATACTGGGGCACCCACTGTGTGCCAGTGATTTCTAGGCTCTAGAAATGAAGTGTTGAAGACAGATGAGTTTACTGCCTGCATGAAACGTGAATTCCGGTTGGGGTAAAAAAGATAATAGAAATAGACAAGTAAAGTAAATGAGATTATGATAGTGTGCTATTGTGGAAAGAAAGTGGAAAGATGATAAAACCATAGAATCCCACGTCAATTGAGAAAGTGTAACCTATTCAAAATATGGTGCTGAGCAAATTCACCAACAATTTAAACAAAAGTATAATGTCTGCCTCACATTATGTAAAAATTCTGTGTAAAGTGTTAAGTATAAAAACAAAATTAGACAAAATTAGAAAAGCTTTAGGAGAATTATAGAAAAATGTTATTTTTACTTGTAAGGTGGAGAGGTCAAATATAAGGTATACATTTATATATATTTGTATAGAAATATAAACATAATTTCTGAAGGAAAGCAATACCATTAAAGTTTTTTTTAATCAACAGATGAGAAGAATATATTTGCTACATATTAAAGCAACAGATTTTAGTGCCAAGAATGTGTAAATATAATCTCAATTATCAAGAGAAGTTAAAACAAAATACTAGAGAGATAAGCAAAAGTTATAATAAAGCAAATCATAAAATAATAAATATAAATGGCCAACAAACATTTGAAATTATGTTCAAGCTCAGAGTCATTTTATTATAAATATCACACATGAATGTTAACATGGAAATTGTTGAGAAGATATGAGATGAAGAGACGTTCCCAGCACTTCAAGAAAAAGGTGAATTATCAGTCTTAGAATAGCAAAGAATCAGGAATCTTCAGAGTATCTATATTAACATCTCTTTAAAAACTCACTATAATGGTTAATTTTCGGTGTCAACTAGATCAAGAAATGTATAGAAACCCGGGAAAGCATTATTTTGGGGTGTGTTTATGAGATGTTCCAGAGAGATTAGCATGTAGGCTTGAGTGGACCAGGTGGGAAAGACCCACCCTCAGTATGGGAGGGCACCATCCAATCTACTCAGGACCCAGAGAGAACAAAAACAGGAAAAAGTGAATCTTTTGATTACTGCTGGAGCTGGGATATACTCTTCTCTCCTATCTGTGGGCATCTGAACTCAAGACTCTTCAAGCTTTGGGTTCCAGGACTTACAACAGAGGCACCCTATTTCACAGGCCTAAGGCCTTATACTGAGAATCACACCATTGGCTTCCCTGGTTCTAAGGCTTCCAGACTCGGACCAAGTCACACTACCAGCATCCAGTTTGCAGACAGCCTATCATGGGACTCTTCTGCCTTCATAATTGTGCAAGCCAGTTCCTCTAATAAATCCCCTCATATATACATACACGTATGTACATATGTGTATATGTATATATGTGTGTGTGTGTGTACTGTTTCTCTGGAGAACCCTAATACACCTGGGGTATATCACTAAAAGAAATAATAGTATCCAAGAATTTCTCTTCATCCTCTTGACATTATACTTGTCCAGTCTTACAAAAGTGTATCATGAAGCAGCCTCTTGGCTGTACAAAAGTGAGAATATGTTTCTAGCAGAGTAATTCTCTAGGAACACAAATTTCCATTGTGGAAGAGTAGGGTGAACTGATTTTCAAGTATACAATAGGAAAAGGATAATTATCCCCACAAAAATACTGGAATCTTTTAAAAATATGCTATGAATAAGAAGTGCCAGAAATAGCCAATGTTTATGGTGCCTTCCCTTTCTCTCTACACTTATAGTTTCCACAATGCTCCTATCAACAATACTGAAGCTCTTTTTTAATCATATAAAAACTTTGTCCTTTTCACAGTGAGACAAGCCAAAGTCTCATTGCTGCTTTAAATGAACTCTGTGTCTAAAATCTGTTTATTTCTCTTCTGCTTTTGAAAAAATTCATTTTTTGGTTTTCTTTTATGGACTAAGTGGTAAATATTTTTATTTTATGGACTAAGTGGTAAACACTTGAATAATCACCAATGCACCTTATATGCAGTAATAAAAGAAAAAAAAAGAAGAGAAATAAATAAAATTAATTAATATATATAAAATTGTAAGGTATTTTGTAGTCCTAAAGCTGAAGGCATTGCATTACCTTGCTTCATAATATACTACAAAGCTGTAGTACTCAAAACAGCATGGTACTGGCATATAAACACACACATAGAGCAATGGAACAGAATAGAAAACCCAGAAATAAATCCATACATCTACAGCCAACTGAATTTTGACAAAGGTGCCAACAATATACATTGGGGAAAGGACAGCCCCTTCAATAAATGGTGCTGGGAAAACTGTATATGCATACACTGAAGAAAGAAACTAGACCCCCATCTGTCACCATATACCAAAATCAGTGTAAAACAAATTAAAACTTAATTTTCACTTAAAAAGTGAAAACTGAAATTAGAAAGCCATTAGAAAAAATATGTAGGCGGAACACTTCAAGAAATTGGTCTGGGCCTAAATTTTATGGAGCACAGGCAACAAAAGGAAAAATAGACAAATGGAATTACATCATATGAAAAAGCTCTGTGCAGCAAAGGAAACAACAGAGTGAAGAAGCAACCAGAAGAATGGAAAAAAAAATCTGCAAACTATTCATCTGACAAGGGTTAATATCCAGGATATAAAAGAAATTTTAAAAACTCAGTGGTAAAAAATCAAATAATCCAATTAGAAAATGGGTAAATGAGCTTGATATCAGAGGAAGGGTCTGGAGGGGCCTGGTAGTCAACCCAATCCACCCTGTCCTCTTACCATGTTCTTGACTCTGCCACAGGAAAGAATTCAAGGGCAGAGTCACAATAGAAAGTGAGAACAAGTTTAATGTAACAGATAAAAAATATAGATTCCACAGAGAAAGTGTGGCATAGCTCCAGAGACTGAGCAGGGCCCACACCAAGTTTAACACAAAAACAAGAAATACATACTTAAAGTTCAGTACAAAGTACAGGCTTGCTCAAGAGAGTGAGCAGCGGCTTGCTGAAAGTAAGTTTGATGCAAAGTAAAGTATACACACCTCAGCCAGTGAAGTACAGTTTGCCTCAAGGAGAGTAAGCAACAACCTCACCTTCTGCTGGGATTTGGCATTTATAGTTTTGCTACCTAATGAATATTCAGTTAAGGGGTTGGTTCCCAGTTATGTAACATGAGTCTTGCAAATACACAGTTGGTCTCTTCTAAAGCATGTTCATTGGACAAGTCCCATCATATACACCAGGCATATTGAAGAATGTTCTGTGCTCTCTAGCACTTCTAGTGGAAGGTCATGCAGCTGCAAATACACAGTTGGTCTCTTCTAAAGCATGTTCATTGGACAAGTCCCATCATATGCACCAGGCATATTGAAGAATGTTCTGTGCTCTCTAGCACTTCTAGTGGAAGGTCATGCAGCTACCAGGGTTATATAACCCTTCTCTACTGAGGATGCTCAGCCCTGGATTTGCATAAGCCAGCCCCTTGTAGTCTCATTTTCTCCATGTTGATGCTGAAAATAGGTCTCACTGGCAACAGTAACTTTCCTCTAGGGGAGAGCCTAGAGGAGGAGACCTGAGACTTTGGAGAGTGGCTGAAAACTCAGAGGCATGTCCTGAAACCTGAGCCTAGGGAAACTGAGCATCTCCTATATCAAGCAGAGTACGCATTTCTCAAAAGAAGATATACAAATGGCCAACAGGTATATGAGAATGCTCAGCATCACTAGTCATCATGGAAATGCATATCAAAACCACAAAGAGATATCATCTCACTCCAGTTATAATAGTTATGATCAAAAAGACAAAAAATAACAAATACTGGCAAGGATATGCAGAAAAGGGAGCTCTTACACATTGTTGGTGGGAATATAAATTATTATAGCCATTAGGAGAAACAATATGGAGTTTCGTCAAAAAACTAAAAGAAGAACTACCATATAATCTAGCAATCCCACTTCTGGATATTTATCCAAAGGAAAGGAAATTATCATGACCAAGAGATACCTGCACCCCCATTTTTATTGCAGGACTATTCACAATAGCGAAGATATGAAATCAACCTAAGTGTCTATAAACAGAGGAATGGGTAAAGAAATGTGCGTGGGAATTGGTTAAATAATTACAATTCTACTGTGACTATCCAGTTAATTTCTCTTTTATCAAAAATCTCTTTTTTGCATTACAGGTTATTAACTTGACTCTTCTAGGATGCTTATTAGTTTTGTTCCTAGGAGTCTTCAGATTATTAACCATAGCCAGAACTTTCTTATTTCTATGAATATTTTTTTAAAATAATATAATTGGTTCTTATATTGCTTATATTATAATGTTTAAGCCAGTTTTTGATTGAAATAATATTTAGTTAATCACAGAATCAGCTAGATTGCTAGAATAATATTCAGAAAGTAACTGGAATGTATGCTCCATCGCTTTATTTTCTTTTAGTCATGTTCATATTAACTATGAATGAGATTCAGCATACCTAAGGAGAATGTATCACCTTGGTTTAGCTTAGTTCACTTTTTTGGAAAAGAAAGCTAGGACATGCTGAATTACAGCACCACCAAGAGTGCAAGAATGGGAAAGACCCCAAAAGAAATCCCCAGTGCAGTTAAGAAAAATTAGAGAAAAATGATGCTTGATAGCCAAAAACAGCAAATGTCTATCATTCTTGGTTTTTTTTTAGTGTAGATAACTGGGCACTAAACCAAATCCTTAAGCGTATTCATATCTTTGAAGAGCTGATTCATATCTTTTTTCTGTGGTGCTCCTGGAGGGAAAATTTTTGTATTATTTTGAAAGAAAAGGAAAACAGTATTTCCTATACATCAACAGCTTATTTCTTTTTCTTTTCAAAGGTCTTTAAAATCATTAATACATTAATCTCACCAATACTCTGAGAAAGAAGAAAGTATTATTATCCTCATTTTTCAGATGAGAAGAGCAAGACAGAAAGACATGAAGTAATGTGCCAAAGGCTAAAGAAGCCACTGTC
>NW_007734182.1:7241-14544 GCF_000696425.1 Galeopterus variegatus | reverse complement strand
TTAGAGAAAAATGATGCTTGATAGCCAAAAACAGCAAATGTCTATCATTCTTGGTTTTTTTTTAGTGTAGATAACTGGGCACTAAACCAAATCCTTAAGCGTATTCATATCTTTGAAGAGTTGATTCATATCTTTTTTCTGTGGTGCTCCTGGACGGAAAATTTTTGTATTATTTTGAAAGAAAAGAAAAACAGTATTTCCTATACATCAACAGCTTATTTCTTCTTCTTTTCAAATGTCTTTAAAATCATTAATACATTAATCTCACCAATACTCTGAGAAAGAAGAAAGTATTATTATTCTCATTTTTCAAATGAGAAGAGCAAGACAGAAAGACATGAAGTAATGTGCCAAAGGCTAAAGAAGCCACTGTCAGGTCCAGGTTAGAATTTGTGGATTTGAGCAAGTCTCCCTGTAGCACTTTCCCACAGTAAGAGGAAGGGGTGAAGGTAGAGGCCGAGGAGGAAGGAGAACTGCAAATTATAGAGCTCTTTTGTGCAAGTTTCAGCTTGTCATCAAAATTCGGATTTTGCTCCTTGAATACAGTGGCAGTAGCCATGGCAAAAATCTTCCCTGCCAAATACACATCAGAATTGTAGCATTGCCCTTTGGTCTGCTTTCCACTGGCAACTTTATTGACCAGCCCTGAGATCATTTCTATGGGCTCACAGAGCTCCAGTGCCCTCTTCTGTACAAACATCCCAGGAACAGATTCTCTCTGCGAAGATTTCAGGTTCTCCTGCCAGTAGTACTTCTTTTTAAATGTACTCCAGCTGTTCTCAGGCTCTATGAGATACGTCACCAGACTGCTTGTTCTATTAGAGCTCTGAGCCTGCTGGAAAATATTTTTCTCATCCAGTAAATGACTCCCAAATAATTTCTGACATATTTTACTTGAACAATAGTCTAATCCATGAAAGCTGATGATAAACATTGTTGACTGGACATGGAACCATCATCTTCTGTTTATCAGAAAGGGGGTAATGAACAAGTCCCATAAGATTCACCTTCACCATCAGCCAACACGTGAAAAGTTGACTTAGTTGGGGGAATCCCTGACCTGTGTGGGTTCAAGTGCTCACTGCTATAGGATTGCCAGGTACACTCACCCAATAGAAAAGGAAAGGCTTTTTATTAAGATGTCGGTGAGGAGACAGAGGGTAAAATCCCATCTGCTTCCCTGATTGAGTGAGGGCTGGGGTTTACATAGGTAAATGTATCAAGTAAAACAGGATGCTCTGAGAGATACGTTGAACAAGGCTGAATGCTTTGAGAGATGCATACAGGATGTTCAAGTGTGATAGACAGCTGTTCTCTGCTTTGAGAGATGCATTGGACGAGACAGGGTGTCTGCTTTTGATACAGTCTTAGGTAATCATTAAGGGTCAGCTATGCAGGGAAAACAAGTCCTACAGTGTACACACAAGTGTGTGTGTGGGGGTTCTACGTTTACAAAGGCACAATGTCTGTACAAATTCTCAATTGAAATGAGGATAAAAATGAGAAAATAGAAATGCTTTTGCTGACCTCCAATTCAGTGACATTTTCTGTGGTATCCCCTTTCCCTCCCTTCTCCCTGATTTCCAAGTTTTTAATCTTACTAAGCAAAAATAAAGACTGTGTCAATCACTTTCTTAGATATGAATAATCAAATCCAATGTGTTGTGTTATAATCTTCCAAATGCAGTGAAAGGAATTTTAAAATAATGATATTGAAGATAATAAATACAATAGTATCCAGATGATTAATTCCTCATTTCATTCTTACCTTTCAAAATAGACATGACTCATTGACATAGATTGCACCATAGTGATTAAGAAGGTGTGTCTAGTCTTATTAGCAGATCAATATTCTTTCTGATTGCCTTGCATAACCTTTCGACTTTCCTTTCCCCATTTTAGAGGATTTTCTTTGTGTTAGGAAATGTACAAAGCACTTTCTATACAGAGCAAAGACTCCAGTTTTCTTCACCCCTGTTCACATCTCACCTCCATGACTTGCCAGCCATGTGAAATTAGGCGAGCTACTCAGTCTCTCTAAGCTGCAGTTCCCTGCTCTGTAAACTGGGAGTTTTATTTATGACTATCGCATAGGATCTATGAGGAGAGTAACTGAGATAATGGATTCAAGCTCTTGCAAAATTCCTGGCACATAGTAGGAATTTATTTCATATTAACTACTGCTATTAAGTTTTATGACAATTCTACAAATAGTATTATAGCTGTCATGTCAAAGATGAAGAATTTTAATGAGCTTAAATGATGGTAGTCCTTTGAGCTCATTTGCTTGCATCTGTATCTAGGCTTCAGTTTACTTACCCTTATTCTGAATATCTTGATGGATAATTCTGTTTAGACTTCCTTTTCCAGCTCTGACCTCAAACCTTCTCTACAATATGCCTCCTATTTTTACCCTTGGGCCCATCCACTGGTGACCTTAACTGTCTTGGTACCTGCCCCTCCTCTGCCAGGACCACTGTAAGCTCTGTGGGACCTAGAGTTCCAGCCTGCTTTCTGTGCAACCATTAGTTCCTTCTATTAGAGGATGCTAAAGGATGTTAGCTTAATGGGTCTATCTAAACCAGTAGCCTGCATCAGAATCAGTTGGAGGACTTGATAAAGCACAGATTTCTGGCTTCTGCCTTGAGAAGATTCAGTATATCTAGGGTGGGGCCCAGGAATTTGCATTTCTAAGTTCACAGACGATGCTGATACAGCTGGTCTGGGGACCACATTTTGAAAAACATCAGCCTTTGTGTTACTCTCAAAAGCTCCAATAGAAAACTATTGTCAGAAACATAGGGTTTCTTTTCAAATTAAGAAATAGCCAAATTATTCATTACACTTTTTGTCTAAGTATAGTTTTCAGTGAGTGCTAGTTATAATCAGCATTTGGAAGTATCAAGTACTTACTAATATTTATGCTCCATAGCAAGTTCCGCAGTTATTAATTTGAATGTTGCTAGCATGGCTAGAGTGCAGTTATTTAAACTTGAAAATAAAAATTGCTTGTATTAAAGACAATTTTTATCCTGAGAATTTCAGCATATTCCATACAGAGAAGTGCTTTTTCTGATATAAAGATAATAAATTAGTTTCATTCATAATATTTGCAAAGACAAAAGTGAAAAGCTGGTTTTATTATTAGTTTAAAAACTATAAAAACACAACCTTAGTTTGAAATATTACCTCCTTGAACTTAACTAGTGATCTCAGAATATTTACATTATCTTGAATTTAACTTCTTTCAATGGAGTTTCTGTTGGGAATAGTCTATAAAAAGATTATTTGGGCATAAGGACAACTTAATTTTCAAGCATATTTGGTAAATTATGTGCTTTTGCTATAAAGTTTTATGTTTATCAGGATTTATTATATATACATAATTTGAATATCATCCATTTTCAAAGCAACACAACATAATAGACTACTTTAACAGTAACAGAATGAATATAATTTAAACTTTTTTTGTGCCTCATATTCTGTGCTTTTTTTCTCAAATAGCCATGACAACTGTTAATACAGAAAAAAAAAAGTTAATACAGATTTATAGATATTAAGATGGTAGGTAAAATAGCTTTAATTATCCATTATTTTAATATTTTTTCTAAATACTTATGTCTTCCACTTTGGCATATACCTAAATTCAGACTTATCAGATTTTAGGGACCAAAAGATCTGCTAGCGGGCCGGCCTGTGGCTCACTCGGTAGAGTGCGGTGCTGATAACACCAAGGCCACGGGTTCGGATCCCATATAGGGATGGCCAGTTGGCTCACTGGGTGAGCGTGGTGCTGACACCAAGTCAAGGGTTAAGATCCCCTTACCGGTCATCTTTTAAAAAAAAAAAAAAAAAAGATCTGCTAGCAACCTACAATTACCACCATGTAAATTCTCATGATCCCAGATAATGAGATACGTTTGGGCTCAAGTTTCTGCTGTAACTTTCCGTCTGTATAATTCTGTGAAAGGTGTGCATTCACCTTTCTTTAATGAATTACATGTTTTGAACTTCCTTTTTCTATTCTTCTGTATTTGATCCTGCATCACAAACTTCTTTCTTCAATAATGTTGTGTACAATATTGCATTGTTAAATCAGGAATATGATATGGGATTTAAATTTTAATTAAGGCAAACATCTGAGCCAAATGTTATGCAGCTTGTTAAAGTAATATTTATGAACTGATTTTGGGATAACAGCAGTTAATTACTATAGCTCACATTATAAAAAATATCAAAGTCTAAGCTTTCTATAAATCAGGATAATGAATTGTATTCTCTTATTCACTCACTCTCGCTCAGGCAATAAAAAAAAAATTGACTGTCTTCTACACAATGTAATGTGTTCTCTTAAAATTAAAATGAGCTATTATAATGTAAAGTGTACCCCATATAACTATTTAACTCTTTATGTTACATTTCTACTTCAAAGGGTCTGCTCTTTATTTGTTTATTCTTTCATTCATCCATGCAACAAATTTCTGCTGAATACTAACTATAAGCAAGGCACTATATTAGGTGAGATGAAAAAGTAATGCATCTGTCAAAAACTGACATTACATAGTTACCCTAAAACACAGCATATTTTGAAGTTGTATGAGAAAAAATTTGACCAAAAGCTACTTGAATTCATAAGAACAGACTACCTTCTGTTGCAACATTTAGCATTTATGTGCAACCTAAATCCTGTCCTTATTGTGGCAAAACTCCCTGGTAGTTGAGTCTTTAAAACATTACTCCATTTAAAATTGCTCAGTTGATCCAGAGATAGGCAGTGCTTTAGAGAAATTACATATAATTCCCAGCACTCCCAGCACTGAAGCAAGATTGCCTGCAGAGATAAGGAAACAAGGTCACAGAGATAAAAACTTAAAGGCTTCCAATTCTCGTTCTGGTGATATTCCCGCTACCTGCTACCCTTTCATTAAGAGCATTTTCTGCAATGCTCTTATAAGTCATGGGAGATTTATACGGGTTGCTCAGGAAAATTAAGATCAAATGGAGATCGTCTTGCTGTTACCCTGAGTCCCTGAAAACTGCCTTTAAAATCTCTATAATCACGTAGAATGAAGCTTATAGCAACCTACATAAACATTTATCAGTTTTAGTGAGAATTTGGTCACTGTTTTTTGAGCTTTCAGGCACTTCTAAGGTGAATTTATGATAGTTGGTTTTGTTCAGCTACATAATTTCTGCTTAATTTCAAAAACAGTGTTCTAGTATTGCATCATTTATTCTTGAATATTCACCGAGAGTATTTTTTAAGCACTACCCATTTTTTTAAATATATAAAACTAAATAACAGACAGCTCAATTAATTTACCTTTGCACCAGTATTTTAATTTTTTTCTTTATTTTTGAGAAAATAAGATAAATCAATTAATGTAGTATTAAAACTAATTCATCTTCTCTTCCCCATGCCATTTTCTCCCAGAAATTACTCTTAAACTACTCTTTTATTAATATTAAACATGAGTGATTTACCAGCAGAATTGAAACAATTCCATAACCTAATGTAGAGCTATGTCTCATGATTCTTTTATTGAATTTGTCATGTCTTTGAGCTAAAATCCACACAGTAGCAGACATACTTTTAAAACCCTATGTTCACATTTTATATTCAATGCAAACAGTGAAGCTAGTACAACTTCATTTCTTAAGGAACAAAAATATTTATGCTTCTAATACATTTTGATCACCCAGTTGAGGCATGACTTACACTTAGCCTAAATTTCCTTTGGGTAAACATTTAATTTACTGAAGGAACTACAAAAGTGTGATATTATAACATTAACTGAGATCATTTCTCTAATGTTTTCAATGTATCAATTTGGCAATGAGCTGTGTATGGAGATTCTTCTTTTTACATTGTTTTAATATGAACCAAATGCCAATTTCTTGAGCCTTTATTGTATGATGACATATAATCTTTTTGACTCATTTTATTCAGTTATGAAAGTTTCTTTCCACAAATCTTTTTTAAAAAATCTACATCCATGTTGTAATCTTAGATTAATAAAATATTACTCTTTCTCAAATCTTAAAAATAATAATGAAAACCCATTAAAACTAGTGCATAATATCAAATAAATAAAATAAGGTAAACTTGAGTCTTAAGTAATCTTTATTTTGGTCAAAAATTTTAACACTGCAGAATATTAAGATCTCATTTAAATACAATGTTACAAAAATGGGATGAAATAGGACAGGCCGGGTGGCGCACTGCTACAGTGCGCCGCTTGGGAAGCGCAGCGGCGCTCCCGCCGAGGGTTTGGATCCCGTTGCCGGTCCCGGTCCGGTGCGGGCGCGACACTGAGGGTTGCGATCCGTTGCTGGTCACGAAAAAAGACAAAAAGACAAAAAAAAAAAAAAAATGGGATGAAATAAATAAGAGTGTCTTTTACTCAGAAATAAAGTTATTTTCAAGAATGAAATTAAAAAAGCATATGATTATGATTGGGGAAATTGCTGAGTTTCTAGGAGGCAAAAATAATCAAAGGAAATATATAATTTTATATATACTGTATCATACTGTAAATATTTCAAAATTTGCTTTCTTTAAAAAAAATCAGCTCTGTTTTTTGGAGGTCTTTCCAATTTGATACTTTACATATTTAGCCATTCCTCTATTGATGGGCATTTAGGATAGTTCTAAGTTCCACTATCACAAACAATTATGCAGTGAATAAACTTGTTTGTGCAATCATACTAATTTGTGTGATTGCTTTAGGATAGATTCAGATAGTCATGTTTTATATTTTAAAAAGTATTGACAAATTGACCTTCAAATTGGCTATACTAAATTATCCACACATTCCCCAGTATACTTTATTACCGATGTTGCAATTTTTGCTAATCTAATGGATGAAATATTAGGACATCTCTACAGTTTTGTATCCACTGACCACTTTCTTTCCCTTCCCCATCCTGTCCCTTACTAGTCTCTAGTAAATACTATCCTCCTCTCTACTTCTATGGGGTCAACGTTTTAGCTTCCACATATGAGTAAGAATATGTGGTATTTCTCTTTCTCTGTCTGACTTATTTCACTTAACATCATTTTCTCCAAGCTCTTCCATGTTGCTGTGAAAAATATCCACAACATAATCCCTGGAACTTGTACATATATTGACTTATATGTCAAGGAAAAATTTGCAGATATAATTAATGTTACTGACATTATGATAGATTATTCTGTATTATCTAGGTGGGCTGAATCTAACTAAATGAGATTTTAAAAGCAAAAAAAAAATTATTTGTCTGAAGTCAGAGATACACAGCAGTAGAGATGATGCAAAAAAAA
>NW_007734182.1:6296-7192 GCF_000696425.1 Galeopterus variegatus | reverse complement strand
CAGTTCTACAACTGCATGGAATGGAATTCTGCCAATAATGTGAATGAGTTTGGAAGGAGAGTTTCCCCCAGAGACTACCAGTAAAGAACCCACGCCAACTGACACCTTTATTTTAGCCTGATGAGACCCTAAGCCAACAACCTGAATGAACCCAGTAAATTTCTGGCATCTACAACAGTAAAATAGTGAGTAAAAATTGGTTTTAGCCACTAAGTTATTGGAAATTTGTTTTGGCAGAAATAGAAAACTAATGCAGATGTTGTAGAACACATAGCTGAAGATTGTTAAGAGTGGACATCAGGGAAAGATGTAAAGTCAGCCCTACATTTGCCCTGTCATTCTGTCTAGGGGCATTTTTTTAGCTCTCAATAGAGAAAGAAAAGCCCAGGTACAGTATAATAATCTCAGGAAAGCTGAGTGGCAAAAATGAGCATTGGGGTTAATGTGGTGACTGCAGTTTGTGGGACAGATGACCAAAGAGAAGAGGCATACATGGATACAAAGTTCCAGAAATTGCATGAGGTAATTTTAGTCAGCTGTGCAGGGCAAGATGCTGCAGGGCTTAGCAGGCAACTGCTCTAGGATATTATGAAGATTCTAGAGGTTGCACAGTGATGGGAGATATAGGAATTCTAAACAGCCAAAAGGAACAGAACATCCTAGGAACTCAATTAATGCTGTATACAGATCAGGTCTTAGGCATAGGGGAACTCTTATCACTAAAATAAGAACTGATATAAATAGACCTTAATAAAGTATAAAACAAATCTCAAGTGATAAGTGGCTAATAGCCAAAAAACATAAAATATTCAAACTACTCGATAACGACAACAAAAATATTTTACTAAAAAATGGGCAGAGACTTCCCATCAAGATGGGGGAGAGTGACCCTGGGG
>NW_007734182.1:0-5625 GCF_000696425.1 Galeopterus variegatus | reverse complement strand
AATATTTTACTAAAAAATGGGCAGAGACTTCCCATCAAGATGGGGGAGAGTGACCCTGGGGGACCATCTATTCCACCATACATAATACATATAATATATATACCGATATATAATACTAATAAATGGATATTTACGCATTCTTCGAATTAGCCAGAAATACTCAAAATAAATTCCTACTGATAGCTAAATGGTTGAGTGGGTTATACTGTATTTTCATCTCGAAATATTAGGAAATCATTAAGAAGAATTAATTTAATCATATCAGGTGACTTAAAGGGATCCTCGTGTTGTATGTCTCAGTAGGAAGAGCAAGATGTAGTAAAAATTTTTTTGTAAAAGCCATGACAAAAATGTACATATTTATTTGCATATGTGCATATGCCATATTTCATGCTGTGTGAGTATAAAGGAAACTATGAAAAAACAAATATTCCTCTGGTAATATAATATACTTGAATGTTTAAGAGTGATTGGCAGGGCTGGCCCGGTGGCGCACTGCTACAGTGTGCCGCTTGGGAGCATGGCGGCACTCCTGCCGAGGGTTCGGATCCCACATACAGACTGGCTGCTCACTGGCTGAGCGAGGTGCGGGTGCAACACCGAGGGTTGCAATCCCGTTGCCGGTCCCGGTCCGGTACGGGCGCGACACTGAGGGTTGCGATCCGTTGCCGGTCACGAAAAAAGACAAAAAAAAGGAAAAAATAAAAATAAAAATAAAGAGTGATTGGCAGAGAAAGGAGAAGTGTTGGGAAAAGAAGCAAAAAAAGGAAAAATAAGCAAATGAGAACAACGTTTAAAAGTTCAACAACTATGATATAATCACATTCATGCTCTTTTGTACAGTTTCATATGTGGAATATATGAATTAGATGTGCAAACATATGATTGTATGTCACATACATAATTATATATGTGGAATATAAATGCCCATATATGTGTAGCAGAGTGTGTCTGTGTATGTACGTATATATGTTTAATATATCACATATGTGTATATATACATATAGAATAGAATATGTGTCATGTATGTATACATTATATATATATGTATGTAGACATTAGCACCTCAATCCTTCTATATTAAAACTATGCTTCTCCTTTGCACTCTGTACTCCAAGTCCAGTGGAATTTTAGACATCAACTGGGGATATTTCAGTGTTAAAAGAGAAGAATCCTGCAGTATTCACCATTTGAAACAGTACTTGTCCACAGAAACATAATGTGAACTTTGTAGATAATTTTAAATTTTCTAGTAACCACATTAAAAAATTAAAACAAATAAAATTAATTTTAATAATGTACCATATTAGTTTGTTTTCTGTTGCTCAATACAGAATACCTGAAAATGGATAGTTCATAAGGAAATAAAATGTATGTCTTACAGTTTTGCTGGCCAGGAAGTCCAAGACCCATGGGGCATGTCTGGTGAGGGTCTTCTTCAGAGGAACTCTCTGCAGAGCTGTGGGTCAACATAGGCAATCACATGGCGAGAACAGCAAGACAAATTTTATGTACTCACTTGCTCTCCTTAAAAAACAACCAGTCCACGTCCATGATAACCCTTAAACCTTTAACCCATTCCTCCCTGAATGGATTAATCTATTTATGAGAGCATAGTTCTCATGATCAAATCACCTCTTAATGACTCCACCTGTCAGGTATCATATTGGAGATTAAGTTCCACATGAGCTTGAAGGGACATTCAAACCACAGCATGCACTTGTTCAACTAAATATATTTAAAACAGTATAACTTCAATATATAGTCAGTGTAAAAATTATTAATGGGATATTGTGTATTCTTTTGTTTTAGTAAGCTTTTGAAATCCAGTTTATATTTCACACTTGTGACACCCTAACCTCAGACTAGCCACATTTTAAGTGCTGAGTGGCTACATAGGCTACCATATTTGCTAGTGATCATATTTGACAGTGCAGGTCCACAGGGTGATTTAAGGAAAGGTGGAACTGGTCAGAAAGTCTAAAATCTATTCCCTACAGTTAGCCTCAGTTCTCCACAGGAAGCGGGATAAGAAGCACTGGTGGTGTGGCAGAAACTGCACAAAGTAAAGTTTCAGGAAATAATGACCTTGTGAAAGTCTGTATCTCTTCATCACCAGGTCTTTCATGATGGGATCTGGGATGCATTTCCCTGTTTTGCAATTCCGTTGCCAGGTTTCTTCATCAGAACTTTCTTTCTTAACAGAGCCTGATCTCTATTATTCCCTAAATATCTCTAACACGATCCTGAAATATGATTATTTCCATACCTAAATCAAAAACCACACAGGTATATTTTATTAATTCTCATGTATTTGCTAAGATTTCCATAGAAATTTTTAAAACTATAGCCCCTTCTTTCTAAAACTCTCGAATGTACCACTACAAACTAATATTTTTCTTTTTCTAAGTAGAAATTTTCACAAAAAAATGTATGCTTGAAGAAAGCTACCTCTTCATTAGGAAAGTTATTACTGAGTAACCAGTGAAAATGTTGAATAAATGGATAAAGACCCCAAATATGATGAAACCTCATACCACAGTGCTTTCATATCAAAGGCATTTTTAATCCTNAATATTTTACTAAAAAATGGGCAGAGACTTCCCATCAAGATGGGGGAGAGTGACCCTGGGGACCATCTATTCCACCATACATAATACATGTAATATATAATATTATATATTATACGTATATAATATATAATATATATACAAATATATATATACAAATATATAATACTAATATATAATATATATTATATATATAATATATATACCAATATATAATACTAATAAATGGATATTTACGCATTCTTCGAATTAGCCAGAAATACTCAAAATAAATTCTTACCGATAGCTAAATGGTTGAGTGGGTTATACTATATTTTCATCTCGAAATATTAGGAAATCATTAAGAAGAATTAATTTAATCATATCAGGTGACTTAAAGGGATCCTCGTGTTGTATGTCTCAGTAGGAAGAGCGAGATGTAGTAATTTTTTTTTGAAAAAGCCATGACAAAAATGTACATATTTATTTGCATATGTGCATATGCCATATTTCATGCTGTGTGAGTATAAAGGAAACTATGAAAAAACAAATATTCCTCTGGTAATATGATATACTTGAATGTTTAAGAGTGATTGGCAGAGAAAGGAGAAGTGTTGGGAAAAGAAGCAAAAAAAGGAAAAGTAAGCAAATGAGAACAACGTTTAAAAGTTCAACAACTATGATATAATCACATTCATGCTCTTTTGTACAGTTTCATATGTGGAATATATGAATTATATGTGCAAACATATGATTGTATGTCACATACATAATTATATATGTGGAATATAAATGCCCATATATGTGTAGCAGAGTGTGTCTGAGTATGTACGTATATATGTTTAATATATCACATATGTGTATATATACATATAGAATAGAATATGTGTCATGCATGTATACATTATATATATATATATATATATATATATATGTATGTACACCTTAGCACCTCAATCCTTCTATATTAAAACCATGCTTCTCCTTTGCACTCTGTACTCCAAGTCCAGTGGAATTTTAGACATCAACTGGGGATATTTCAGTGTTAAAATAGAAGAATCCTGCAGTATTCACCATTTGAAACAGTACTTGTCCACAGAAACATAATATGAACTTTGTAGATAATTTTAAATTTTCTAGTAACCACATTAAAAAATTAAAACAAATAAAATTAATTTTAATTATGTACCATATTAGTTTGTTTTCTGTTGCTCAATACAGAATACCTGAAAATGGATAGTTCATAAGGAAATAAAATGTATGTCTTACAGTTTTGCTGGCCAGGAAGTCCAAGACCCATGGGGCATGTCTGGTGAGGGTCTTCTTCAGAGGAACTCTCTGCAGAGCTGTGGGTCAACATAGGCAATCACATGGCGAGAACAGCAAGACAACTTTTATGTACTCACTTGCTCTCCTTAAAAAACAACCAGTCCACGTCCGTGATAACCCATTAAACCTTTAACCCATTCCTCCCTGAATGGATTAATCTATTTATGAGAGCATAGTTCTCATGATCAAATCACCTCTTAATGACTCCACCTGTCAGGTATCATATTGGAGATTAAGTTCCACATGAGCTTGAAGGGACATTCAAACCACAGCATGCACTTGTTCAACTAAATATATTTAAAACAGTATAACTTCAATATATAGTCAGTGTAAAAATTATTAATGGGATATTGTGTATTCTTTTGTTTTAGTAAGCTTTTGAAATCCAGTTTATATTTCACACTTGTGACACCCTAACCTCAGACTAGCCACATTTTAAGTGCTGAGTGGCTACATAGGCTACCATATTTGCTAGTGATCATATTTGACAGTGCAGGTCCACAGGGTGATTTAAGGAAAGGTGGAACTGGTCAGAAAGTCTAAAATCTATTCCCTACAGTTAGCCTCAGTTCTCCACAGGAAGCGGGATAAGAAGCACTGGTGGTGTGGCAGAAACTGCACAAAGTAAAGTTTCAGGAAATAATGACCTTGTGAAAGTCTGTATCTCTTCATCACCAGGTCTTTCATGATGGGATCTGGGATGCATTTCCCTGTTTTGCAATTCCGTTGCCAGGTTTCTTCATCAGAACTTTCTTTCTTAACAGAGCCTGATCTCTATTATTCCCTAAATATCTCTAACATGATCTTGAAATATGATTATTTCCATACCTAAATCAAAAACCTCACAGGTATATTTTATTAATTCTCATGTATTTGTTAAGATTTCCATTGAAATTTTTAAAACTATAGCCACTTCTTTCTAAAACTCTCGAATGTACCACTACAACCTAATATTTTTCTTTTTCTAAGTAGAAATTTTCACAGAAAAATGTATGCTTGAAGAAAGCTACCTCTTCATTAGGAAAGTTATTACTGAGTAACCAGTGAAAATGTTGAATAAATGGATAAAAACCCCAAATATGATGAAACCTCATACCACAGTGCTTTCATATCAAAGGCATTTTTAATCCTCTATGAGCACCTAGAGTTATCAGTAATCACAAGGTGTAATGCAAGGTAAGTCTTAATATTTCAAAAATATTTCAATCTCTACACTTCATTTATTCCACAAATTAGTTTACTATAGATCCATCACCAGTAACAAATTTTATATACTATTTCATAAAAAAGTGATTTCTTTTAATGCTTTTCACATTTGGAGCACTTTTTCTCTGCCTTTTCATACCCAAGTAAACATATATATCTTGTCATGCTATTAAAATTGGGCAAATTGTACAAAACCTGTCATCATCACTGGGGACAGATTGACACATTCCATTATGCCAAACATCATGTAAGTGCCTTATGTTCTTAACATTTAAGTTTTTTCTTTATTAAAATCAGCATAAGAAAACAGAATTCTATTCCACCAAATAGCAGCAAATCAACATGCTCAATGGCTTTAGAGTGACTTAGCTAGAAATTAATTTAACTGAAATCATCAGCCTATTAAGAAATGAGTGACAGTTTATAAGCTTTTTTCTCCTGAATATAAATATAATTTGAAATATAAATATAAATCAGCTGAGTAAAAACAGTCTGGGATGGTGATTCAAATGTTTCTTCTGTACTCAGTAACCAATCTTAC
>NW_007734181.1:80929-97619 GCF_000696425.1 Galeopterus variegatus | reverse complement strand
TACCTCACAGGGCCTGATTTTCCAAAGGCTTGCAGTTTCAAATATTGACCTTACAAAAAACGGGAAATATTTCCCAGGCTATTTAGTCTCTGTTGTAATATAAAGAATTGTAACACAGCAAGCTCGCTGATTCAAAGACAGACAGGCTACTGATTGATATGTAAAGATACTGGGAAGCTGCTGAAGGAAGAAGGAATGTTTGCTAGATCAAGCTTTTGTTGGTGATCACTTAATTGCCTAATAGAATGTCATCTGACTTGTTTTTACTGAATGTTACCAGCTTCTATTGTTAAACTTGTTAAAACTATGTCTCTTCCTGTAACTTGCTGGTCTGGAGAATAAATGAAGGAAGAGAACCCCGATTCGTGGTTAATTTCCCAAATGGAAGGAATGCCTCTCTCTTGAGGACTCAGGGAGATTAACCCCTTTCTGGGGCTTCTCACTGCTCAGAAGAGATGGGCTTTGAGTAATCTTTGGTGGTCCATCACCCAGGGGAAAAGGGGTGACAAATCTGTGGGAGGCAAAGCAACAAATGGTGCCCCATATGAGGAAATTTTGGGTCCACAGATTGGAGACCAACCTGCCAAGCCTTGGAAAAGAAAAGAAAGAGTACGTCCAGAAAAAAGGGAGGCCCTGACTAAAGGGCGAAAGAAAGAGGACGTCTGCCACTCATCCCAACTATAGTGAGGAAAAGAAAAAAGACACCTAGTAAAAGGAAGAGGACATCTACTCATCCCATCAAAAGGGAAATCCCAGTAAGGGGGACTCACCCCGGTAAGGGGGATCACAGGGGTGACTTTCGATTAAGCAATCACACACCTGCTACAATGTCTAGCTAGGGCTTTGCCCAGAGTTTTGCTTTCTTACTCTCTCAACTCTCTATCTATTCTTGCTATTATGGGTAGTTTACTGTCTAAGAGGGATATTCAACATAGTTCAGTCCTTCTATGTCTCCTTACGTCAGTAGGTTATAAAGTAACTAACCAATACCTAACTAAATTATTATTGATTATAGTGGTTNGGGCCGGAGCCCAGGGTGTGTTGGAGTGACAATCGGGCCGGCCTCCTCTTCCCTGCCCTCCTAATGCTGGCCGGGGGCTCCCCATGCCACCAGCCCCACCAGAGATCCATGGGGGGAGTGGAATGGGAGGCTGGTCCACAGGCACCGGGAGGCCCCGCGCCGGGGCAAGCAAGTGGCGAGGCTCAGTGAGGAGCCGCGCTGAGCGAGGAGGGCAGGCCTGGCTGAGCCGGCCAGCTCTGCCCCCACCCAAGAAAATGGAGGCAGCCCTGGTGCCGGTGACTGGCCTGGTGTGGCAGGCGGAAGCCAGACGGGCGTCTGCCCTGCAAGCAGGGCTGGGCTGGGGGTCACTCACAGAGCTGGGCTGGCCGGGTGGCTTCCTCTCTGTTTCCGCATCATCGCCACTGCCGTCCTAGGCCACTGCCGCCTCAGGTTGCTCGCTCGGTCCCGTGGCATAGCTCGGGCGCTCTCAGGAATCTTCTTTTGTGTCAGCCCTAAACCTCGAATCTGTAGTTGCTTGTTTATCATTGTAGATTAGTTGATCAACGACTTATTCATTTTTTGTTGCTCTTGGAAATGCAAATAGCACTCTGGCAGCACAGCACACACTTCTCAGGCTCGCGCTGTCTTCTGACGTCCCCGCTCCAGACCCGTCGCCATCTTGGTCCTGAAATCCTTGGTGAAGGACTCAAAGGGTAACTTTTGAGCCTTAAGATGGTAAGTTTTAGTTGTCTAAAAAATTCATTTTTTGATCCTTCCTTTCTTAATCATGATTGAAAAAGAAATTGTTGTATTTCTGCCTGACAAAATGCTCCCCACCACCACCACCAAAAGAAAAAAATTGCTTCTGAGTTCAGTCTCTGAAATCTAACAGCCTGTTCAAACTCTCACCATGTGCTCTATGATCTTCAGCAAGGTACTTGCCCTCCCTTACCCTTTTACTCATCTGTAAAATTAAGACAATAACAATGTTACCAGGCACGCAGGCCCGGCTGCCTGTCCCCTTTCAAAAACAAACCAAACAAAAGTCAAATGCTGGTGAAAACGGAAGTCAGCTTTTATTCAGGAACAAAGTGACCTAAGGAGAGAGATCAAGCTAACCCATCTCTCCAGGAAACCTGAAGGAGAATGTCCAGGCTAAAGCCATCTCAAAGTCTCAGATTTACTGAGGGGTTTTTAAAGAGGGGTTTGAGGGAATGGGACATGGGGTATGAAAAGCAGGAGGGAGGGGGACATGAGCATTGTGGGCTCTGTGCAAGGACCCAGGTGCAAAGTTTTGCCAAAGCTCCATCCGGTTTCTGCTCCCGTCCTTGCTGTTATCTCGGGGTCCTGCTGAGAGGTGGAATCAGCACAGCTTTATTGATGTTTTCCTTGGTTTCCCAGGGTCTGTAAGCTTGCAGCTTCAGGCTGACTGGAAAACAACTTTACATTTACGTAAATAATGTCACCTTGCCCCATAAACCGAGGTTCAAAACATCAAGTAATCATGTGAAAAGAGGGAACTCAGAGAAATGCATACCAAGAAAAAAACTGTCCTTTCAAAATTTGCCTACAGACCATGTGGTTTCAGGTCCCAACATGGCTTCAGTCCTGCTCACTCCAACAATATATTGCTCAATAAAACGTAGAAAGTATAGTGTAACATAGTGCAGGTACAGCATAACAAAAGTGCTTAACTTCACTTATGATGATGAATACTAAACTTTATTAATACTTCATCACTATGATTAAAATTCACCTTAATTCAAACCCTTTTTCCCTTTTGAAAAGTAAAAATTTCAAATAGAAGAAACAAGATCAGAATCCAGCCAGAATGATATTTGCACTACCATTTATAAAATACACCCAAATATAGGCTTAAAATTCAAAGCTAAAGGAACCTTTAGATCACCCAGTCCAACTACCTCATTTTATAGAAAAGGCAAATGGAACAAGAGAGATGATATGACTTCCCCAAGACATAAAACCAGCTCAGTGGCAAAGCTAAATATGAGCTTCATGCCTAAAAAGTCCTGACTACGGAAAGAGCAAGGGCCATTGTGGTGGATAAAACTCATCTTCTGCACCATAGCTCTGTAACCTCAGGCAATTTTATTTAACATTTCTGAAGCTTGGTATCTGTAGTTGATAAAAATAAGAGTTAGAGTTTACCTTTGTCAAGGTATTCTGAGGATTAAAAAAAAAAAAAAGAAGAAAACATGCAAAGAGCCCAGAGTTGCACAAACACAGTATGGTAGGTGCCAGAAATGGTACAGATGACGGATGGGAATTTGTTGCTGTCTACCAAACTACAAAGTGCACAATTCCTCTCCACTTCTAGAAATGTATCCAATCAGCAGATATATGTTCAAAGACATTCACTGCATTTTTTACTATATTAACAAGAACAGAAATAATTAAATCTGTATCAAGAAGGAAATGTTGCTTAAAAAAAAAAAGAATGAGAAAGATTTTATGTAAAGCAGCAGTGGTAAGCTTTTTAAAACATATTTGCAAAAAGGAATGTCATTGAATAATGTGTGGAGTGGAAATTTGAAGTCATTTATAACAAAACAACATAAAAATACAAACGTGCATATGTATATACAGACGAAATTGTTAATAGCTACCTCTGATCAGGCCAGTGGTCTTTGGGAGGAAAAGGTAATACAGATAATTTTTTACCATTTATTCTATATACTCTCATGTCTTTTAAAATTTGTATCATAAGAATGTATTTATATATTTTTTGTAAAAATTTTAAAAATATATAGATTGCCGAGCATGTAGTGGATACTAATAATAAATATTTCCTTCTGTCCATATACCTCTATGCTACCTTTATGGTTATAATTGCTATTACTATCATTGTCATTATAATTTCAGAAACAATTTTAGAAAACAAATACTGTTTCAGGGATTACGCAGCCCCATTAGAGAGCTTTTCCATAGAGCTTTGGATCTGGCTGTTCTTTTACGACCTGCACTAAAGGTCTACATCCCACAGCCCAAGCTAAGGGATGAACAAAGGTTAATAAAAATGCATAAAGGCAAGGCGGGGTATTCTTCCTCACCTCTGTTTGTGGTGTCATTTGTCTCCCTGTTAAAATGCAATAAAGGCAATAAAAGGAAATCGGCTGTGGAACATGAAAGAGCCCTCTATTCATAAAAACAGTTCAAATGAGAAAAGTCTTTTAATGGGGATGAGACAACTACCATGCAAAGTAGTGGGACAGGGACACATAAAACCTTTACGACAATTCATTAACCACAAATTATTGTAGACAACTCAAATCCCTTCCCCAAAAACATATTTATGTTCTAAACATCAGAGTGATCGATGCCTTCAAGCAAAGTCTCAGACTAATGTAGCTGCTGCAAAGACAGTAGGCAAAAGCAATATCCTTGATTATAGGATTTGCCCTACTGATATGAGGGTTTTTAGAACAAGCATGGCCCTGTAATAGGCATGAGGAAGGGGACAGCATGGTGTAGGCAGAAGGCAGTCCACTGACTCACACTCAAATCTGACTTCTTGCTCCACTTGAACTGTGTTAGTCCGTTTTGTGTTGCTATAACAGAAATACCTGAGACTGGGTAATTTATAAGGAAAAGAGGTTTATTTGGCTTATGATTCTGGGACAGCTGCATCTGGCATGGGCCTCAGACTTCTACTCATGGCAGAAAGTGGCAGGCAGCCGGCAGGTACAAGCAGATCACATGACGAGAGGAAGCAAGAGAGAGAGAGAAGATGCCAAGGTCTTTTTAAGCAACGGGCTCTCACGGGAACTAATCAAGCGAGAACTCACTCATTAATCCCCCCTCCCCCAGGGAGAGCATTAATCCACTCATGAGGGATCTGCCCTCATGACTCAATCAGTTTCCAACACTGCCACATTGGGGATCAAATTTCCACATGAGTTTTGGAGGGGACAACACATCCAAACTCCATCATCAACCAACTACCTTCCTGAATGAACAAATCGATCACCTTGGGAAAGCTAACCACCTCACCTCTGGACCACCTCATCTAAAATGAAGGTAATAATCTATGCCTAACCTGTCTCTCATAGCTATTACGATGTTTAGATGATTGAAAAAGAAAGAAAATATATGGTGATTCCAAATGTCTCCCTTTAAATCACCCCAGACACCCAGAGGCCAGCCAGCCAGCACCCATTGAAAGGGCAGTCCTGTTCCAGCAGTAACTGGGGGCCCCTCACTATAACTACCACCTAGACTCTCCCCCTTCCTCTCCATTCCAGAGTTTGCAAAATTTCAAATTAAACACTGTGTTGAAAAGCTCCACATGTAATGGGAACAAAATGAAACTTTATATTTTTTATCTCACCATCCCTGAAGAAGACTAAAGTTCCAGCCTATCGATGAAAATTTCAGCAGATTTCTCCCATTTGAATTGGCCTGGTGCAAATCTGTTCTTAGCCTTGGGTCTTCCAGCCATACACCCCTTTCTGCTGAGATCTCCTCACCCTTCAAGGAAAAAGACCTTAGTACAGCTCTCCTGTGCTCCACATCTAGTCCAAGGAAACACTCACACTTTCCTTACCCCACACACTCTGAGGGGACAAGCCAACCTCACTACTGCCTTCTGGTCCTGCCACCAAAGCAATAAGAAAGACATACTCTGGGAGCCACAATTACAGGGAACATGCTTGAAAGCCATCCCAGTGGTCCCCTTGGAGCTTGAGACGTCTCACTTTAAGTATCATTAGCTCAATTTACTCATCTTTCTTTCTCTCCATCCATAATCTTTACTTGGCAAGATGAAGGAGAACTTGAATTCAGAAATAGGACCCTGCAACTTGGCAAGGGTTTTAATTGGCAAGAAAAGCTTCAGTCTTGTTCACTAGATTAGACTAATTGAGGCATGAAAGAGTGTTAGTTATTTGGCAAGGATTTTTATCACAAAGCATCAAAACCAGAAAGTCCACACAACTGGGCTCCCAAAGGTCTGTTTAAACTCTGCTTCCAGTTAGTCTCTAAGAACAAAAAGAAGAGCCTCACCACTCAGGGACTTCATTTTCTCTTTAGGTATAAGATTTACTGAGAGAATTGGACAAAATGTACATTTTTCACACTGAGTTTTTTCTTCAGGGGCATGTTGGGGCCTGCCATACCCTGGGGCAATTGTTCATGAGTTAGGACAAATTTTGGTAATCTTCTTCTGCAGGTTTGCTGTTGACCATTATGAATTGACATTAAAAAATCTAAACTGATATTTTCCCTTAGTAATTTTACAGTTTCGGGTCTTATACCTAGGTCTTCAATCCATTTTGAGTTGATTTTAGTGTATGGTGAGAGATGCATATCTAATTTCATTCTTCTTCACATGGATATCCAGTTTTCCCAGCACCACTTGTTGAAGAGGCAGTCTTTTCCCCAATGTAGATTGTTGTTGCCTTTGTCTAATATCAGATGGCTATAAGCCTGAGGAGTGATTTCTGGGTTCTCTATTCTACTCCACTGGTCTGAATGTCTATTTTTATACCAGTACCTGTTTCTTGGGTTACAACAGCTTTGTAGTATAGTTTGAAGCACTTCAGCATTTAGGTCTGGGTACAGGCTTTATGAACATGAGCCCAAAAGCATAAGCAGCAAAAGAAAAAATAAACAAATGGGACTATATCAAACTAAAAAGTTTCTGCATAATAAAAGAAAAAATCAACAGAGTGAAAAGACAACCTACAGAATATATCTCCAACTCAAGACCACCTTTTATAATTAGTAGTCCCTTCTTCTGGGAACCAAGGACAAAAATTCTTCACGAAATCAAAAAATCTTAATAGATCACTTGTTTTAACCTTTACTCCTCGTGTCTTTAAAGCTTTTTGTAACTGTCTTATGTACACGTCATGACAACTTAATTCTTAATTCTTAATTTTTGATTCTTAATTCTTAATTCTTGTCCCATTATCAGGCGCTCTTACTCACCTTATCCTGACGCAGCAGGTTCCCGCGGCGGATGAAGGTTTTACTCTTTCATTTTCAGTGGTCGACCCTCCTATGCGCCTTCTTCCTCACTTTGTCCCCCGTATCCAGGCCCCACGTTGGGCGCCAAAAATGTCCCGACCCGCGGGATATTCAACGCAGACCCTGGAGGGGGGAGTGGGAATTGGATGGGACAAGAGACACGAGAAATTGAGACAAGACAGTATTCTGATCAAGTCTCGTTTATTGATTCTTAGGTTACATCTTATATAGGAGAAGGCAGGCATGCTGCAAAGGGTCTGGAATGTAAAGATATGATAATATCTTGAGGAGAGACAAAGACAGGACATTCAAAGTAAAGGTTGCCACCCAGAATGTTTATGGTTAAACAGTTTCTAGAGAAGGATAAAAGGTCACTTGCAAATTAACTTGCATAGCCAGGAGCAATCAGTTTCTGGCATAAAGATTTCGAGGCAGTTATCATGTAAAGCACGGCCATCTGAGCAGATTGTCACGTAGGAGTGGTCTCACAAGAAGGGGTGTGGGGCTTCAGGCTCCCAACAAAAACCACACTGAGATACCACCTCACTCCAGTTAGACTGACTATGATCAAAAAGATGGTGAATAACTAATGCTGGCGTGAGTGTGGAGAGAAGGGAACACTACTGCACTGTTGGTGGGAATGTAAATTAGCACAACCACTTTGGAAAACAATTTACAACCACTTTGGAAAACAATTTTGGAAAACAGTGTGGAGGTTTCTCAAAGAACTACAGATAGATCTTCCATATGATCCAGCAATCCCTCTTCTGGGTATATATCCAGAGGAATGGAAATCGTCATGTCAAAGAGATGCCTGCACTCCCATGTTTATTACAGCTCTGTTTACAATAGCCAAGATATGGAACCAACCTAAGTATCCATTAATAGATGACTAGATAAGGAAACTGTGGTATATCTACACTATGGAATACTACTCTGCCATAAAAAGGAATGAAATACTCCCATTTGCAACAACATGGATGAACCTGGAGAAACTTATGTTGGGTGAAACAAGCAAAGCACAGAAGGATAAATACCACATGTGCTCACTCATATGTAGGAGCTAAAAGAGAAAGGAAGGCAGGAAAGAAAGACCATGGTAGTGTCGTGATCCAACAGAGGGAGGGAACATTCCTAGGGCTACAAATTGGAGTTGAGGGGAGAGAGGGATGGGGAGGTAGGTTGGGGGATAATTGGAAGGGGATAAAGGGTACAAAAGTAATTTCTGGTAATGGGTATACCCCCAGCATGAATCTGGCCCCAACATCATGGGCAGGAGGGGGGACAATCAGCTTTGTATCTCATGAATATTTGTAATAAATAAAAAAAAATCTGAAAGTGTTTATTTGATATCCTCTATTAACCCAAACTCCATCTTTTCTGGAATAGCAAAGTAAAACACGGTTTACAAATACAAATAAGGAGTTCAAATAATCAATGGGTTGCCAAATAGATAATTTTTCTAAAAAAAAAAATACAAAAATAAAACAAGACAGAACAGAACAGAGCAGAACAGCACTGCCCTCAGGCATAACTACTTTGTAGATTCAGACAGTGCCTGACTGGTTACCTCTGAATCCTTGATCTGCTATGGGTGTCAGTTGCCTATTTGTAAAATAATTAGGTTGAATTTGATAATCCTTAAGACTACTTCCAGATATAAAATTCCATCACTGTGTAAGATGCTTATCTACCTATTCAAAATTTATCTTGCAATTTGTTTATAATTTGGGGGTTTAGTCCATTTTTGTGCTACTATAACAGAATACCTAAGACTGGGTAATTAAAGAAAATAATTTATTTGGCTTATGATTCTGTGGCAGCTGCATCTGGCAAGAGCCTCAGGCTGCTTCCACTCATGGCCGAAAGCAAAAGTGCAGCCAGCGTGTCCAAGGAGATCACCTGGCAAGAGAGGAAGCAAGAAAGGGAAGGAGGAGAGGTTCCAGGCTCCTTTTAACAACCAGCTAGGGTATTAATAGAGTGAAAACTCACTCACACTGCACCCCCTATCCCCTAAGGGAGAACATTAATCTATTCATGCAGGTTCCACCCTTATGACTCGAACACCTCCCACTACGCTTTACCGCCCAACATTGCCACATTGGAGATCAGATTTCAACATGAGCTTTGGGGGGACACACATATCCAAACGATATCATCCCATTTTCAGCTTTGATTGACCATCTATTCATGAGGACTGGGGGTCACATACTGTAAAACAGATTACATTAAAGATATGTAAGGGAGTCTATGAGAACAGCACATCTACATCTTCCATCTCCTAAGGGCAATTTGTCCCGATTTGTTGTTGTTGTTAAAGGTAGTAGAGAACTGTACTGATAATGATTACCACTAGAAGGCAAGCTCCATTAGGGCAAGGGATTTTTTCTTCTGTTTTGTTCCCTGTTGACTCCTATTTTTAAAAACAATTTTATTGAAATATAATTGGCATATTATAAAATTCACCAAGTATGCAATTCAATGTTTTTTTAGTACATTCACAGGGATATAGAGCTATCATATGGTCTCCATCTGAGGTAGTGAGAATGTTTTGGATTTAGGTCGTGGTGGCAGTTGCACAACACTGTGAATGTGCTTCATGCTACTGAATTGTATACTTCAAAATGGTTACTAAGGAAAATTTTATGTTATGTGTATTTTACCACAATAAACAATTTAAAAAACAAAACTCACTGGAGTACTTTTTGACATAATTTGTGTTTCCATTCTGCAGCTCAAGTATAACTATTTCTGACTTGTTTCTTAAACAGATTCTGGAATCCCTAAGCAAAAGAAAAGTCATCTTTTAAATCTCTCAGACAGTAGTTTTCCCCAGGCAAAGAAATTAGAAATGATTTCCCCTCTTTTTCATATATATCTATATTTTCTAAAATAAGCATGCATAACTTTTGGATAGGAAATAATAAGCATTATTTTTAAAAATATTTAAATACATGTGGGGGATACATGTGACTAGAATTTTTGAGCAAAGGATCACAAGCATTTTTGAATATGAGGAGAATATGAACTATTTGGGGATCTTGCCTTGGCTGCCTGTTCCTATGGCATTGCAAAGCATGGTTTTATGTTTATGGTTCATTTGTGAGATGTAACATTTTGTATTTATTCTGCCCTTCCCATAAAAACTATATTTTGTTTCTAAAAATCCCTATTTATAAATGTATTTCAGAAATATTATCAATAATACATCTATATATACATCTATTTATAAACATATAAAGAACAAACAATATAGTTAGAACAGCCTCATTTTACAACCTTTAATGAACTGATGGCTCTAGACACAGAATATCAACAGATGCTAAAAGAGAAGCAACCAGACAGTAAATGCCTTATTGAAGAAAAACACACCAAAATTTATCAAGTAGCACTACCACATCTACTTGGATCTGGTTAATCCACTAGACCCAATGCCCAATTCACAGGAAAAACAGAGATGAGAGGGACATAGTAAGCAGCACCAGGGACGGCAACCATCAAAATCCAGACTATAGAAAACCAGGAAAAATGACCTGATTCCTTCAAAAATGAACAGTATAAAAAAATTTCAGACTCAATTTGTACAAATTGTAACAAAATTACCATATTTATGAGACAATTTGAAATTTGAACAATGGATAGGTATTTGATAATATTAAAAAATTACTGGGGTGTTGCAGTGGCTGCAGGGTCACATCAGTAGACCTGTTTCCACATGCAGCCGCAGCCTGGAAGGCTCTGGACTTGGACTGAAATGTTACCAGCTGGCCCATCTGTAAAAGAACTCATTCTGCACAAGCACACTGATCTATCTTGTACTACACTTAAGTCTTTCCAGCCCATGGCCTAAAACTTGTGGTAGCTTTTCTGATTTGGAATCTAAGAGATTCACCAGGAGCTCTTTTTTAGCGCTGGGTAGGGAGGGCTCAACCAGCAGAAGTGCACATTCACTGTTTGGGCTGGTGTGTGTTTATATAAACTTAATCGCAAATTTGAAAATGCTGCCGTTAGTTTGCACTGTTGGTGAACTGGATTTTTTTTTTTTTCCCATTGAAATGATGCTTTCGTACTTATAAAGTGGTTTTGAGTATTTACTTTAAAGGTGCTAGATTTACTTTTTTTGTTGTTAAATTAAAATACTTATTTTGTGCTCCAAGCAGAGGACTGATTTTTTTTTTTTTTAAACAACCTGTATTTAATGTGAAATAACTGATATGGGATACTGTAACTGTCTGACTTAAGAATTTTGTTTGTAACCTTATAACATTGAGCCATTCACTGTTCTGTGCTTTAGAGCAAAATATCAATTAAAATTAAAGTAAAATTTTACATGCAATTTTGTGACAATAAAATCGTGGTTATTTTCAGAAATACAGACTAGAAATGTTAGAGATGGAATAATTTGATTTCTGGGGGTCTTCTTCAAAAGAATACTCAATGGGGATAAGTGGATGAAGGTATTAATGAAACTATTGGTCATTAGTATGTAATTTCTGAAACTGGGTAGTGAGTACATGGGGATTTATTTTACTGTTATTTCTACTTCTGCATATGATTGAAATCTACATGGTAATTTTAAAGAGAAGTATTTTTTTTTTTTCAAAATAATTTAATGGTGAGGAGGGACACTTAGAAGGTTTTTGTTTGTTTTTATTCTTTTGAGTTTGGAGAATTTCCAAGATATAATTTACTCTTAAATAAAATTTTCTAACTAAGTGCCTCCATTTACCATTGTAATTTATATAAATTGAAGGCGTAATTTTTCCATGACCTGTTTTCCAGGAATTGCAGAAATGATATATATCTAGGACATTCTTTATGGTCAGTAAGCTGATGCCATGTGGCTCTCTCATAAATTGGAAGAAGCTGTAAAATGACAGAAAATGCCCAACTTTACAACTACTTTTGAAAATCTTTAATATTCTATATTTTAAAAGTACATTAGTACATCTGACATAAAGTCAGAATGTAAACTGCATCAGGTTGTAAGCAGAATTATGGTGTAATAAAAATGTGAAGCAAAACTGGACAGTGAAATAGTTCTCTGAATCTCATTAAAATGTGTTGTATCATCAATAATGGATATAAAACAGAGCATGTTTAAGGATTTGGCACGGTAGAATACACAGATATTTTCCAGGACAAGCAGATATAACCTGACACATGTAGAAAATATACAAATATGTAGCAGCAAAAACTCAGCATCAACATTATATTATAAAATATATAGTGCAGTGCAAAAAAAAAAAAAACTTTTCAGTAACCTTATTTGTAGTAATGTTGATATTATTCTGAGACAGGTGCATGCATATTGTTAGATAAAGCAGGAGAACTGGTTTTATTAAGAACCAGGATTTGGGGCATAGGAGAAGGGAGAAACATATGTAAGATCAAAAATATTATATATTTGTTAATCCCATAATCCTACATTTGTATCTGAATTATCATGTGAACTTGTGATGTATTTTATCATATACATATAAAAATGGTATCTTAACTGGTAGCTACGAATTTTCCCTAGCAACAAGATGATCTATAAGTATAATTTCCTACTTAAAAACAAACAAAAGCAAAACAGGGAAGGGGATTTACAGATGTGGAGGATTGAAAAGGTCAATAAATCCTCTTCTTATCACCAGAAAAAAGAATAAAACTAGAAAAATTGTCAAAAACAATCATTTAGGTAAATAAATATTGAATACTTCCCACTATTCCAGGCCCTATCCTAAGCATTTTATATATTTTAATCCTCACAACAGCCCTGCAAAGGTCCTATTTTTATCTTTACCACATTCAACAGAGTTGGTTAATCTGCTAATATTAAGTATGACAATAGTGATATTCATAAATCAGGGGGAAAAGAATGAATTCATGTAAATATTCTTAAATAGAAATTAAATCCTGTGAATCTATAGATTATCATAAATATAAATTTTAAATAAGCCTTTAAAAAAAAATTGGAGACTCTAAAAACTGACCAAATGCAAACAACAAATTGAGAACTATTTATTTATGGAAATTTGCTAGTTCTTCAGCTAAAAACAACAGAGTCTATAATCGTCTTGTCTGGGGCTAAAACCCACCACCAACCCCATCTTGGTCAGTGAAAATGGCAAAGCTGCCAGTGTGCAATTGGCCAGAAACCAATAGCTTTGCTGCCAGAGAGGGTGGGCTAAATTTCAGGTATGTGACAAAAACCTATAGCAGGCAACATTGTCAGTAGGAAATAAATTGGTAACTAAGACCTATGTTAGCCTAGGGTTGTGGTCCTGGTTGGGGCAAATGGTGAACAAGCCATAAACTTAGTGGAGAGATTACAAAAATGAAAAAGCCATACAACAGATGAGATAAACTCCCCATGCATCTCTCTCTGACTGGGAATCTCTGCTCATGTGTGGGACAAACCCAAGAGAGTTTAGTTGAAAGTGAAAGCCAACAAGATGTCTTGAAAACTGGCTGAACTTTAAATGTGCTGCTCAATCCACAAAAAGATCAATCAGCAAAGGGAGGAAAAATTATGGGCTCATGGTATTTAAGCACAACCTATTCCCAAATCATTGGGTGACCATTAAGCTATGCAGATACTGGAGTGACTCCCAAGAAGCCAGGCTAAACAATAAAAATAAATATAAAAATAATGAGCAGAGATACAGATAGCCACATGCAGCAAGAGAGATAAATTCCACAGTCAATGGTATACTAGGAGAGCGATGTCACCAAGAGGCACACTAGATGTCCCCTGGCATTGCTCCTCTCCGACAAGAAATAAGCATGCAACAATTAAAACACAAAACTGCCATCCTGAAGTCACTGGAACCTGGGGAAAGACGAGGAAAGACCCGCCGAATCCACGAAGGCATGGAAGGACACAGCAGGTGAGAGAAATGACCACTTAATTGGTCACAGTCCCAGCTGCTCCTGAGGCTGGCATGACACAGTGAACAAAGCTGCTGCTTGGAGACAGCAAAATTGCTGCAGTGCTTTTTGCATAAAGCTACTTGGAACCTGCAGGGAAGAAGGTTACTGTGACTGCTGTCAAAAAGTATTACTTCAGAAAGCACCATTCAATTTCCCAAGCCAGCATCACTAATCACAAGGTTCCCCTGCTCCTGCACAGGAAGGAGGGGCTGCAACCATTGGGAGAAAAGAATCACTTCAAAAGGCCCCATTCCCCTACCTTCAAGGCCAGCATAGCACTGAAAATGGAGAAGGTCACTGGACCTGCTGTCTCAGAGATGAGAAGAGACAGTAAGAGGTGGGTGTTTGATTTTCCCAGAGGCCTGTAGGTCTTCATGGGTGACCTGTATGAGACCTGCCCCACAGCAATTGATTGGAGTTGGGGGAGGTACGCAAGGGAAATGTGTCAGGGGGTAGCTGATCCTCCAGGGTGCATTAGGTGCAATACTGGCAACTGATCTACCTCTCAGTCAACACAAGCACCACATACTGGAGACCAGTCAGCATGACAGAACCACAAGGGGCACAATTTGTGGGAAAAACTTAGTCCCAGGCCAGATTTTCCAAAAGCCTGGTTGCTCTTACTGAGACTCCACATGACCTGGGAGCAACTAAAAGGCTAACAATTAAAATCCAGTCTGCATAACTTTTCCCAAGACTGAGAAACAATGGTAAGACAGCAATTTTGCTCAATCACAGCTCCCAAATTCCAGTCCCTTCAGTACATCTTCCCTAATTTAGGAATTAATGACAAGACAGCAAATTAGTTCCAGTACAGTGTCTAAGTGGTGGTGGTTGCTATTAATCCACCACAGAAAGAAAAAACAAAACAAAACACAAACTAAAGACAAAATTCTGATATTGAGCAGTAAAGGTGTAACAACTACCAAATAACACCTGTGAAAACTGGAAGAAGAGCAGTTCCCCAAATGCTCAGGCAAAATCAAGAAAGAGCAAATAAATATGACACTACCAACAGAAACTAGCAAAGTGTCAGCAATGAACCCAGAAGAACAGCAGATTTATGAAATGTCTGACAGAGAATTCAGAATAATCCTCTTAAAGATGTTCAAAGAGTCAAAAGAAAATACAGATAGAAAATTAATATTTTGAAACAATCCAGGAGCAGAACAAGAAACTTGACAGAGGAATAGAATCAATTAAAACCAAACACACACAAAAAAAACTAAATAGAAGTTCCAGAAATAAAGAATATGCTACCTGAACTAAAAAAACTCAGTAGAAAGCATCGACAGAAGACTTGATCAAACAGAGGAAAGAATCAGTGATCCCAAAGACAGGACATACAAGCTAACCCAATGAGAGGAGGGGGAAAAAAAAAAAAGAAGAAGAAATGAAACAGAACTGTAAGGACTATGGGACACCCTCAAGCAAAATAACCTCTGTGTAACTGGCATACACAGAAGAGCTTAAAAAAATGCAGGGATCTAGAAAGCATATTTTTAAAAATGATGGCTGAAAATTTCCCAAGAAAGAAGGTAGCTTCCAGGCAGAGAAGGCTCAGAGGTCACCAATCAAGTTCAATTCAAAGAGGCACACCATAATCAAATTACCCAAAGCTAACAACAACAAAGAGAAAATACTGAAAGTGGCAAGAGAAAATGGATCCCAACATGGCTGGAAAGGGAAGGGTGAGGTGGGAAGGGGAAGAGGTGGGTTAATGGATACAAAGTTACAAGTAGATAGGAGGAATAAGTTCTGTTGTTCTAGGCTGACTAGAGCTAATAATACTATATTCTATAATTCTAAAGAGCTAGAAAAGCATTTCTTGAATGTAATCACCACAAAGGAAAGACAAATGTTTGGGTGATGGATATGCTACCTACCCTAAGTGAATAACTATACAATATATGCATGTATTGAAACAACACATTTTACCCCACAAACATGTACAATTAATTTTTTTTAAAAAAATTTCTACAGTCAAAGTTCAGGCAAGTTACAAGGAAAAAAAGAGAAAAATCGGAATACAAAATTACAAAATTACTATAATATATTATCTAAATCTAAAATGTCCAATTTTTAACAAAATATTACAGGACATGTAAAACAAACAAAATAAAACAGGAAAAAAAAACACTCAATGAAACTGACTCTCAGTATACCAAGATGTAAGATTCAGCAGCCAAAAGTAATACAACTATTATAGATATATTTTATAAATTTAAAAACATTTGATGACATTGACTTGAAAAATAGGGGATCTGACCAGAGAAATAGGAAGTATAAAAAAGATCCAAGTGGAAATTTCCAATTGAAAAATGTAATACAAATGCAAAATTCACTGGACAAACTCAACTGCAAATTTGTGACAGCAAAATCAGTGATTTTGAAGGTTGAAAACTAAAAAATATCTAACCTAAAAAAGAGGGAAAAAAATACTAAAGAAATATAAGCAGAAACTCAGATACTTGTCAGAAAACTATAGCACACTGAAAGATTTCAAAATGTGCCACTCCAAAATATGCCACTTGGCCTTTTTGATCGTTTTGAGCTGAAGGGACTTGAAAAACGGAGAGGGAGGAAGGGTGCTTTGACCTCTCCACACTACCTAACAGCAGGTCATAAAATTTTCCATGAGAAATTTATCATTCTTGCTCTAGGAAGAGAAGAACATTCTCATCACCACAGACTGGAAGTCAAAATTGAAATGTATCTGTACGAAAAAATCCTACTAAAATAATTCCTATCTTCCATTAGATCCCCCATATATTTTTTAGACAG
>NW_007734181.1:50419-80160 GCF_000696425.1 Galeopterus variegatus | reverse complement strand
AAAAAATCCTACTAAAATAATTCCTATCTTCCATTAGATCCCCCATATATTTTTTAGACAGTTTCCCAAAATTACCACCCCAGAAACTTAAACCCCTTTTTTTGTCTCTTCTCCACAAATTTATCATTGTATTATTTAAAAGGTTTATAACCTCTCAGTCCTAAATGCTTCTTCAGTCAAGTCATAGGGTGGGAGAAAAGATTCATAAAACGTGTGTGATAAATGAACTGTATCCAAAACTCAGCAATAAAAAAGCAAACAACCCAATTTAAAAATGAGCTAACGATCCGGACAGACACCTTACCAAAGAAGATACGAAGATGGCAGATAAGCCTACACTAAAGAAGCTCAGCATCATTTGTGACTAAGGCATTGCAAATAAAAACAACAATGAGATATCACTACATACCCATTAAAATGGCTAAAATCCAAAACTCTGACAATACCAACTGCTGGCAAGGATATGGAGCAACAGGATTATTTACTCAAATAATCTGGGGTAAACACGTTCACAGAAAAGCCTGCATGTGAATGTTCATAGGAACTTTATTCTTAATTCTCCAAAGCCAGAAGCAACTAAGATGTCTTTCAATAGGTGACTAGATAATGAAAATGTGATATATCCAGACAATGGAGTAGTCAGTGATAAAAAGAAATGAGCTATCAAACTATAAAAGGCATGAATGAATTGCAGATGGATATTGCTGAGTAAAAGAACTTGAAAGGAATATGAATAGACTCTATAATTTCAATTGTATAATATTTTAGGAAAGAAAAAACTATAGAAACAGTGAAAAGATCAGTTGCTGCCAGGGGTTCAGTGAGATGTGAGGGAGGGTGGAGTAGGTAAAACACACGGTAGTTTTTAAGTAGTGAAACTATTTTGTATGATATTGTAATTGTGGATACATAATACTATGTGTTTGTCAAAACCCATTGAACTTTATACAAAAAAAATAAGTCTTACTCTTATGAGTAATCCCAGTCATTAAAACGAAATCATGGGCCAGCCTGGTGGCGCACTGCTGCAGTGCGCCACTTGGGAGCGCAGCGGTGCTCCCGTCGAGGGTTCGGATCCCACATACAGACCGGTTCCCGCTCACTGGCTGAGTGAGGTGCGGGTGCGACACCGAGGGTTGCAATCCCGTTTGCCGGTCCCGTCCGGTACGGGCGCGACACTGAGGGTTGCAATCCGTTGCCAGACACGAAAAAAGAGACAAAAAGGAAAAAAAAAAAAAACGAAACATAATGTATGCAAATTTAAAAATATACATATTTTGGATGTTAGGGAAATCCCAGGATGCAATTTAGAATGTAATAGAACAGTACAATTATATTACAAATGTATGATATGACCTGCTGAATAGGGTTGGGGGAAAGGATGCTGACCTAAGCAACCTTGGAAATGAGTGGAATCTATAAAACTACAGGCAAAAAATACTGTACATAAGCACTATATTCTAGTTGGTGAAGAATACCTATCCCATGGAGATATGAGTTAATTCTGATACTGGTATACATACCCGTACATGCTGGAATTGAACTATTAAGGAAATGGATGGTTGATGATGGAAGGCCAGATTTCCACTACTGCAGTCAGAGTTTACAAATAAGCACATGGAAGAGACTAGAATAATCGACGTGTAATGGAATGGAGTTGGAGACGTCAGAGTGGACTCATGTTTAGCTTAATATAGATGCAGACGATTTCATATGGAAATATTTCTAGATTTGTGTATACACATGAATTAGCATACACACATAAATGTCCTTACTCTGTTAGCTTAGAAGGACTAGAAGTCAAACAACATCTCAGTAAGAAAAAGAACACCTAATACTCAGATTTTGGTTTCTAATACCATTCTCCTAAAAAGAGAAACCAGGTATTCTTGGAGAAATGGTTGATTCTAGGACTGGGGTAGGAAATATATAGGATAAATCTGGAGCATATTGTAGTGCTAGAAAAAAAAAGTTCAGAACGAGAGAGGGAGGGAAGGAAGGAAGGAAGGAAGGAAGGAAGGAAGGAAGCAACAAATCTACACTGAAGGAGTATTATCAAAGGGACACAGAAACAACTGAAAGAGCTGGAACAATTCAAGTGAGGAATAAAGTAGTATCAGATTATATCTCAAAGTATAAAATAAATACCCATTGGTCCATACTCATATAAATAAGTGATTAAATACCTATATAACTGGGAAAGAACAGACAAAACCTCCATGCAGAAGAATTTCAAGTAATTTATATAGATACTACTCCCTCAAGGATATAGAGAATAAATCCCCTCTTCTCAAATGTAGGCTATACACAGTGACTTCCTTCTAAAACGTGTAGTATGA
This sequence comes from Galeopterus variegatus, assembly GCF_000696425.1. Taxonomy (NCBI): domain Eukaryota; kingdom Metazoa; phylum Chordata; class Mammalia; order Dermoptera; family Cynocephalidae; genus Galeopterus; species Galeopterus variegatus. Next base: position 77,821 of record NW_007734181.1, on the reverse strand, counting down.
AAAGGGAGGGAAAAAAAAGAGCAACTTTATAGTGGAGAAACCTGATAAACATTCCCTTAGTCAAATGATCAAGGTCAACACCAACACCGATAAGTTATGGTGATAGTACGAACATGTATCATTGATATAATGACATGAAAATGACACTTTACCTCTGTGGGTTTCCTCCCCAAAACACATAACCCCAGTCTAATCATAGCAAAAACATCAGACAAACCCCAATAGAAGGACATTCTACAAATATCTGAATATCAGTCCTCAAAACCATCATGGTTATCAAAAACAAGGAAAGTCTAAGGAATTGTCACAGTCAAGAGGAGCCTCAGGAGACATGGTAAAGAAATGTAATGTGATATTCTGGGTCAAATTATGGAGCAGAGAGAGAACATTAAGTGAAATCTAAGGAAATCTGAGAACCATGTGAACTTTAGTCCATAATAATATCTCTACATAAGATCGTTAATTGTGCCAAATAATGAGGTGGTATATATACACAGTGGAATACTACTCAGTCATAAAAAAGGATGAAATCCTGTCATTTGCAGCAACATGGATGAACCTGAAAGATATTATGTAAGTGAAATAAGTCAGGCGCAGAAAGATAAATACTGTGTGTTCTCACACATATGTGGGAACAAAAAAAAATAGTTGAGCGTATAGAAGTAGAGAGTAGAAGTGTGATTACTAGAGGCTGGGAAGGGGAGAAGGAGAAAGGGATGGGGAGAGAGGTTGGTTAACGGGTATAAAATCAGCTAAATAGAAAAAATAAATTCTAGTGGTCTAGAGTAGTGCTAGGTATCTATAATTAACAATAATTTATTGTATGTTCTCAGTTGGTTAGAAGAGAGGAGCTCAAATGCTCTCATCAGAAAGAAACAATAAATTTTTGCAATGATAAATATGCTAATTACCCTGATTTGATCATCACACATTGTATGCATGTATTGAAATATAACCCTGTATCCCATAAATAAGTACAATCAATATGTGCAAATTAAAAAATAAATTTTAAAAAGACTTTGAAAAACTTACTGAAAAGAAGCAGCTCAGAGTGCAGCTTTCAACTAAAAAAAAAAAAAAATTGAGGTCCAAATACACAAAGATTGTGCAAAATCATTGCTAGCAGATCTGCCTGACAAGAAATACTAAGGGACGGCCAAAGAAGCAGCTCAGAGTGCAGCTTTCAACTAAAAAAAAAAAAAAAAAAAATTGAGGTCCAAATACACAAAGATTGTGCAAAATCATTGCTAGCAGATCTGCCTGACAAGAAATACTAAGGGACGGCTTTCAGGCTGAGAGAAAATAATACCAGATGGTAATTTAAATCCACAAGAAGAAATAAAGAGTCACAAAAATGGTAAATATATTGGTATATAAAGACTATATAAGTATATTTTCTTTCTAATTCTCATAATTTAAAAAAATGAGATTGTAAAAAGTAAAATATATTGGTATATAAAGACTATATAAGTATATTTTCTTTCTAATTCTCATAATTTAAAAATATGAGATTGTAAAAAGTAATGATAGCACTGTATTTGGGTTTATAACACATATAGAGATGTGATGTATATGGCCATAATAGCACAAACAGGGAAGGTAGAAGAAATTGAGCCATTTTACAACAAAGTTGCTATATTTTGCTGGAATTAAGTCACTGTTTACCTGAAGTAGATTGTGATAAATTAAGATGTATATTGCAATCCTCAGCAACTACTAAGAAAATAACTCCAAACACCTATTTTAAAAAATCAACTGATAGTAGGAGATATTGTTACAAAACTGGGCTCCCATGAGTCAAAGAAGCCATAAGGAGAATTAAAAAATACCTTGAACTAGTATTAATAGAGATGGTAGAGGCTACATGGCAGCATTTAACCATCATAAGCAAGGTGTTCAAAATTACAACAACAGGCAGCAAGATTGGAAGAGCAGCCAGGGCAGAGTTGATTTATGGAGATAGTAATAGAATATGATATTCCTAGGAGCAGGATGGACAACCATTAAGGCTATTGCTTAACAAATCATAATGAGAAGAGATCAAAAACGAATGAGCTGAAGTCATCCACCTGATGGAAAGTCATGATCCTTTGCCAATTTACAAACCTGAGTCAACTCTCAGACTCAGAATCCATCACCTGAAAGAGAGGCCAGGTCCTGATGAAGAACCCAGTAATGCTGCAGAAAGTGGGCATGACAGTGCTCTCCACAGCCCTTCTAAAAGGGGGTTTACAGCTCTTTGCTCAGATAAGGATATGCTAGAGAAAGAAAAATAACTAGATATTTCAAAGGCAGTTGTATATGAGAGTTGACACTGAGAACTAGGGATCCAAAGAATCCTTATGGTTTCCTGTTGGAGAGTATGGAGCTCTGAGAATAAATGGAGTACTGGCCCAGATCCATCTCACAGTGTGAGTGGTAATTATTTCTCAGTTCCAAAATGTATAATTAGAAGGGATATACATAGTCATTCAGAAATCTCATATTGGTCCCCTGACCTATAAAGTAAGAGCTAGTATAGTAGGAAAAGTCAAGAAACCTCTTCCTTCAGTTAAGATAGTAAATTTAAAAAAAAAAAAAAAAAAAGCAGTACTGTATTCTAGGTGAGAGGGGATGCGATTAGTGCCACTTTCAAAGACAAAAAATCAAGTTACCCTGAGATTGGAACTACCTACCATATATGCCATACTGTCAGATGCATCAAGTCATAAGTTTGGGAGGGTCCAGCAACAACCAATCAGAGTGGAAATGGTACATCAGAAATTAGGCTTGAGCAAGTTCAGAGGGCTCACACCCACGGTTTCACAAATGGTTCCCTATGACCAGCTGATGGAGGAGGAAGAAGTCCCAGCTTGGTTCATAGATGAATCAGCTTGGTATATGGGTTTGAGTCAAAAATAGACCACTGCTTCATGACAGCCCCACTCAGGAATGGCTTGAAAGAAAATGGTGAGAAGTCCTCTCAATGGCAGAGATGCAGGAGGAGCAGCTTGCCATTCCCTTTGTGTAGAAGGCAAAATGGCCTAAAGAATAACACGTACATGTGAAGTGGTAATTGACTTGCCTATCTAGCCTTAAAGTTGCCATGTTGGAAAACTAAGGACAAGAATATCTGGAAAAGAGTCAAATTTTAGATTTAGGGGAGTGGACACAAAGTGTGAGAATTTTCGTATTGCATTTTAATGCCCAACAGAAACCATTAACTGCAAAAGAGGTTTAAAGAACCAAGTAGAGATGATGTCTTCACCAGTATGTATCAGTCGGCCCCTTTCCTCAGACATCCAAGCACTTGTGCAAATGGAATCAAGAATAAATTAGACAGCAGGGGCGATGCATGGCCCACAGCATGAGCTCACTAAGGCTGATCTAGTCATTAATAAATGACCAGTTCCTCAGCAATAAAGAGCAAAGCTGAGCCCCTAGCATGATACCAATCCTCAAGTAGACCAAACAATGTCTTGGTGTCATGTTGCTTATATTGAACACATTCTACCCTGAAAGGGTAATGTTTTATCTTGACTGGCATTGCTCATATTCTAGATATAGGTTTGCCTTTACTTCCCATAATGTCTTAACCAGCATTACTGTCTTTATTAGTTTCCTAGGGCTTCCATAACAAATTTCCACAAAATGTGTGGCTTAAAACAGAATTCTATTCTTCCTCAGCTCTGAAGTTCAGCAGTCTAAAATTGCAGGGTTGGTTTGCTCTGAAGCCTCCGAGAAAGAATCTATCCTATGGCTCTATTCCATTCCTCTCTTCTAGCTTCAAGTGGCTTCCGGCATTCCTTGGTATTCCTTGGTTTGTAGGCACATCACTCCAGTCCCTGCCTGTCTTTACTTTGCCTTCTCCTCTCTGTCTTCTCCCCTTCTCTTTTCTTAAAAGGACACTTGTATCTGCATTTAAGGCCAACCCTAATCCAAGATGATAATTTTTGCCTGGTCACTTTTGCTTCCTTATGCTCTTCTAGGCATTTGGTTGTGTGGTCACCAAAAGCTTGACAGTATTGATAAATTTGAGTGGGACATAGTGTCAAAGAACCATAGCTCATTGGCTTCTACCTTCCTAAAGTCTCTCCAGGATCTGGCCTTCTAACAGATATTAAGCATATTTGTTGGTGCTACGTAAGAATATATATTGGCTAAAATTCATTGGGAAAAATTGTAAAACCTTATACTGGTGTGTTAAGTTGTTTATAAAATTGTTAAAAACGGAAATATTTCTTTATCCCTTTTAATATCTTTAAACACCTTCCTCATGCAGATTGTCCATCCCCATGTTTGCAGGAACTAATTATTCTCTTATTGACTCTTACCTGCCCAGGTTCCTCATGACCAGAATGGTCCCCTTCCTATTCTCCAGAAAAATATAGCCATGGTTTCTCATTCAAAGGGCATCTATCCCCAGCTACTTGTATTTTTAGTGTCTATTCATCAATATTCAGCCTTTTTAGATTGTAAACCCCTTATATTAGCTAGCACAGTGCTATGCACATGTCAATTATTTGATACTTACTGAATAATTGAATAGATAAATGAAATAAATGAATGAACAAACTAGTACATGAAAAATATTTATGTCCCATCAAAATAGAGGTGAATCGTTTTCCATATAAATCAGTGATTATGTCAAATCATTGCCCCACAGAGGGAACAGGACATGAATTCATTAAATTGATGTTCCACTTGGATGGCAGCCACTTTCCAATTGAATGGCTCCAAACACCGATTATGAGTGCTCAGAAACAGTGGTGCCATGCTGTTTTCTGTAGAAAGCAATTGTTATGAAGGCCAAAAAAGAACTGCTGTGAAACCTGATCAGACCTTAACTGTTCAGACTGTCAAGTGATTGCTTTTGGTTTTCTACTATTTCCCACCTTCATTACACTCTTTGTGACCAGAATGGATTTATATGATGCCATATTCTGTGCACATTACAATGTTTGTCAAGATAATGAATAGTCTAAAAATTTGAATTTCCAGTACAGTCAGTGAATTATGAAAGTGTGTCTTAAAATATTTCCTCACTGTGCTCATTTACCCAACAGGCTCAGCTCTCCCTCCTCTTAAAAGCCTAACTGTTGCTAGGAAGAGGTCTGAGAGGTCAGCAAAGCAAAGATTAGAATATTGAAAAGGTCAGTGTGGCAAGGCCGCTTCTTTAATTCACACCACATATTAGACATTAAAATTCTATATCCTCACTCTTATGACAAACGAGAATTAAAAAATAACATAAAATTAATCGGCAACACTTTTTAAAGTGACAAATGTTATTAATTTCTTTGGCATTCATTACAATAACATTAATCATGAAAAGCTCTTTGAATGTGAAAGTAGCTGTTATGTGCAGTTTCATAGGAATTGGTGGTAATTTAGCATTTATTAATGTCCATTTACAATGAAGTGTTACTATATTAATCCACTTTTCTGTGACAAAACCTGTAATAGTTTAAAGACATAAAGTCTGTCCCTCTGTAGACATTCCATTTCAATTGTGAAGCCAACTTATATCTTTAGATAAGACTAAAATTGTTAAGTTGTCTCCTGATTATTATGGCTAGTTCCCTTGAGTCCAAGGTTCAAAGAATGTGAAAAATCAAGGTGATTCTGGGCACTGAGGAATGTAATACATTTTATCAATTTTATGTCATTGTTTAAAGTGAGTTTTCACATCAGCTATAGGCTATTCTAGTCAACTCAGTGACAACGAATGTAGGACTTAGTCTTCTTAGAAGTAGGTAGCTTTATACTATTCCATGCCTTAAAACCTACCCTTACTCCTGGTTATCTTGTTGCAAGTGGTTAAGATGGATGTATAATATCCATTCTAGTTACAAAGAGTGTAATGTAAATGGGAAATATAAGAAACCCAAAGCAATGACTACACTATAGTCTAGTAAAAACAAACAAACAGCAACAACAACAAAAACTTCTGTACTGGAGAAAGAGTCCATTTCTTACACTAATAACATTACCACCAACAACACTGGCAATAACAATATTAATAATATCCTCATCAACTACTGCTATTTGCCATTTACTCTATGCTAGGCACTGCTACAAGAATTTAACATGCATTAACTAATTCGATCCTCTCAACAACCCCAGGAAAACAGCACTATTATTATCCCTATGCTATATAGATGAGAAGAGGAAAACAGGGCACACAGCTAGCAACTGTCTGGGCTAATATTTGAAATCTGCCATTCTGGTCCACCCTCTTAGAAATTACACTTTACCACTTCTTGTCTTGCCTAATGGGCTGCTTGAAAGAACATTAAGTAAGATGGGTGGAGCAAAATGACAGGACTAAGATCTAGAAACTTCTAAATAGGTAGCTCAATTTCATAAGGATTCAGGAAGAACAAGAAATGTGTGCCTATAAATCAGAGCTTTCCAGAAAATGTATGCTGCAACAGGTATCTGGAGATACTGATGCCTTCAGCCCTGGGGCAGCCAGATGGGGTCTTAGGGTAGCCAAAGCCAATAGATCAGTTGCAACCCCAGTCTGCCTCTTCCTTGGAGCACATTGTAGAGGAACAGGGTCTGAAGTACTACAGAGCCGCAGGCCACTGGCAAGATGAGTGATGTCTATCATTGTGGCTGTGTGCCCAGTTAATCTGAATGCAGACAGGGAGGTGCTGTTCTACTTGGCAACATACTTCAGAAGCCAGCTGCAATGCACAGCACTGCTGCTGAAATGGAGAGAAGAGCCAGCAAGTCTTCTAGAGGATGTCATGTTGCGGGTAGTAAAAGAGTAGTTCTGTCTAGTCCAAGGTGTGGCCATTTGGGAGTGAAGTGGGGGCCCAGGTGCACGTGCCTGGTGTGCCAAGCGTCAGGCAGCATACTAAATCCCTGCACTCATATGTGATGGAACCCCTGTCGATTTGCAGTCAGTGTGCCCTTTTATTAGCATCCAAGCTATCTTTGGTGTGACAGCTCTAACAATGCATGCACGTTCTACAAATTAGAACTCCATCACTATTTCTAAATACTTGATATGAAAAAGTTCAATTAGATTTGAATCTTTTTACATTATCACAATAAATGTCAACATTAGTCCATGAAAGAAAAAGAAGAGCTGTTAGAATTTTAGATGTAATGTCAACTGTTGTGAACTGTAGAGTAATTGCAAAAATCATTTTAAGATTTTTGTAAAACCATTTGTGAAATAGTTTCTTTGTTGACAGAGACAATCAAGAATTTGAAGACATCATTAAAAACTCTTGATCAGAAATTGTATATAGTCATTTCCAAAATTAATCCTTGTATTAAAAAGTTATATTCATGGGAGAAATCTCAAGTTTCTCAGTAAAATAAATGAAACATTTATCTGAAATTTTATAAATATTTAATATTTATTAATATAGTCTTTCATTTTTATATTTATTGTACTTATAATTACTATATAATGGAAAGAAAAAATAATGACTGTTTTCACCACACCCTATAAAAAAATTCCCTTAATCTTTTTCAGCACATCTTAGAACGCCGCACAAATATTCTTATGAAAAGGTCAGGAAGCCCTTCTCCAGAGGGTCCCCAGAAAAGAAGACACAGCAGGGTACATGCACAAAACCCTGAAGCAAAATCATCCCAGGAAGAAAAGAGAGTTTTAAAGTTTCCCTGCCTTTCTAAATGTTTTAAAATATTTATCATGCCTATGAAGACTTTTTTAAAGTGATAAGTTCTCACCAGATTAAAAAGTAACCCAGCTGAGAATAGGGAATTAGGTTTTGGATTTGACAGGACAAAGGATGCTGCCTGGAGCCTGACAAACCCTTTTCTTTAAAGATACTTGCAATGCACATGCAAGCACCTAGCACCCGCACTGGGGCAGAGGCATTTGTTTTCATTCCCACTACAAACCCTCTCCCTTCCTAGAGTTCCCACCGTGCAGCTCCAGCTTCACCACCTTGCTTAGCCCTTAGTTAACAAAACAAATGAACATGTATTCTGGGGCTGCCCACTGAGCTCTGGGGGTCCTAGTTATACTTGCCCTTGGGAGCACAAGTTACCCCATGAATGAGGGAGGGAAGGTGCGAGTGCCCCACCTCCCACTCCCACCTCCCCTTACATGGGCAGAAGTGATTGCAGATAGCAGAGTCTTCTGAATTGAGAGCTCCTTACAGGGTGGAACTCCCCCCACCACCACCACCAAGCTGTGGGTTGATTGAATTGTGTCCCCCAAAGTGCATATATTAGAACCTTAATTCTCACTGCAAATGTTGAGGGTGGGACATCCTATTATGGTAACTGAAAGGTGGGGCCTTGAAGAAGTGATTAGATTGTAAGACCGTGCTGTAATGAGCTGATTAATAATGGTGGTCAGGGGCGTGGTTTCCAGGGCTTTAAAAGGAGAATGAATGAGGAGTTAGTCTTTCTGCTGTCTCTGTTCCACTACTTTCACTGCTGTCACTGAAGTCGCCACCAAAGAAAGCCTTCACCACATGTCTTCCCTGGACCTTGGATTTCCAGCCTCTGAAACTGTAAGCAATAAATTTTGTTTTCTTAAAAATTACCCAGTTTCAGATATTTTGTTATAAACAACAGACACAGACTATTATACCCCCATAATACTCAGCAGAAAGGTCGGATGGCCTACAGACTCCCTCTGCCATGAATTTGCTGAGGCTTATTAGACAAAAAAGTTAACCATATTGAAACTCAGTTTCCTCATTTGTAAAATGGGGATAGACTTATGTATGTATTATGTTTTTTTGTAACGATTAATAAGATAAGGTTCATTACGTCTAATATTGCAATGCCTTCAATACATTTTAACCGATAAAAAGATCCCTTCAATACATTTTAACCATAAAAATTAATGGTTGTTGAACTTAATTGTTAAAGGTATTATTTGAAGAGCAAGCTAGTTTTGAAAGTTCTATTTCCTACAGGATTGATATCTTTACAAGATAATGTGTGTAAATAAATGTGAGGATTTTCTCAACAAAGCAGTGGGTTCTGTAACACTCTCCTAAAACTCTCAGGTGAGTTTAACAGGTACTTTCTTCTTCTCCATCCTCCATTCCCTGTGCCATGAGAGGATGAGACCACAGAACCTCCCTATAATATTGGCTCCTCTTTTTCCCTGAAGTGGATTGTATTGGGCACATTTGAAACCTACAAAGGTACTTCAAAAAGTTCATGAAAAAATAGAATTGAAAGATTATACAAATCTTTCCGTGACCATTCTGAAGTAACCTCATATAACCTACCCTTTAAGCTGCAGGCTCCTCCCCCGATCTCAGTGTCCAGGGTTACCCAAGCCCCTGATCCAGGACCACCTCACTTTTCTTACTTAGTCCATTGGAGCTGTTATACCCAAATACCTTAGGCTGAGTAATTTATAAATAACAGAAATTTATTGTTCACAGTTCTGGAGGCTGGGAAGTCCAAGATAAAGGCACTAACAAATTTGGAATCTGGGAGGGCTCCATTCCTCACAGACAGCGCCTTCTTGCTGAGCTCTGTCTTGGCAGAAAGGGCAAACAATGTCCCTTGGGTCTCTTTCATGAGGGCACTAATTTGCTAAAAATTGATTATACATATTTTGTGGGTTCAACACTAAGATATGTTGATCAAATCAATATTACTAGCATATATATTCTTACAAATCATAATTATTCTTTATGCCCCTTGTCCAATCTCTCCCCATCCCCCTCACCCTTCCCCCTTCCTCCTCTAATTACCCTAGATTTCTTCTCTCCTTCTGAAAGAATAATGGTTACTCTGTACTCTGTTGATTTGTTGCCTAGATGATCTGTCCAATGCTGAGAGGTGTGATCAGGTTCCCCAATATTATCATAGAGCAGATGCTTCTTCTGTCAGTCTGAAATGGGCTTTGTGGAGAGAGACATCTTCTTCTTTTCTTTATCTCTGCTGGTGACTCTCCTTGTGTGAATGCACTCCAGTGGTTGGGGGACCATTTGTGTGGTGGTTGTGGCACCTAGCCACTTTTGCAGCAGCCATAGTTATTGTGGTGGCTGTGGTGGGCCACCCACATGGAGGTGATGTTTCTAGCATGCTCCTTGGCACTGGCATTGTGCCTGGTTGTGGGGTGTGTCTGGTCCCCAACTCCATGCCTCAGGTCCCCAGGTGGGCCCTGAGGTGCTGGCACAGTGTGCCTGGTTGTGGGAGAGGTTCTGCTCCCAGACTTCATGCCTTGGGTCACTGGATGAGCTCTGAGGTACTGTTGCAGTGTGCCTGGTTTGTGGGAGGGGGGTCCAGTCCCTTTCTCCTTGCCTCGGGTCCCCAGGAAGGCTCTGAGGTGCTGGTGCAGTGTGCCTGGTTGTGGAAGGAGGTTCCAGTACCCTTCTCCATGCCCTGGGCCCCCAGGTGGGGTGCTGAGATGCTGGCAGTATGCCTGGATATGGAAGGGGGTTCCAGTCCCCCTTTCCATGCCTCAGGTCCGTGGGCAGGTCCCGAGGTGCTGGCGCAGTGTGCCTGGATATGGGAGTGGGGTCTGGTCCCCAGATCCAAGCCTCTGGTTCCCAGGCAGGCTCCAAGTTGCTGGTGCTGTGCCTGGGCCGGAACTAATTTTTCGTCCTTTGCTTACTTCTAAAACAGGGGAACTTCCTGTGAGAACCAGTACTTGAGCTGTGTGGTTGAGTTAAATTGCTGTTTTGCTGCTGTTTCCCTAGGGAATGGTTTTTGTGCAGCTCGGGGTTTAATGGTTGACCTCAGTTACTTCTGGCTTTCCAGAGACCAGGTGGATCTGGGTTGTGTAGAAACTCTGATCTGGGCCTGAAGTTTTTCATCAAACTGCACCCCATGCAATTCTGCATTCCTGACCACTCTCCTCTGAATGGTCCTTCACTGATTGGGGGGCAGATTGTCTGTCCTTGCTGTGCCTCAGTGTTCCTCTGGTGGGCCCATCACCCCACCACCCATGCTCCAAACACTTCCCATGGGACTGGCCTTGCGCCACTCCCTCGCGATCACTCACCAGCCTCTGAATAGCTCTTTTTTTCAGTTGTTCTGGCTCCTCACTCCTGCATGGGTCCCTAGGAACCCTATCAGTGGTCTTGCTGTCCTCAGGGCTGCCAAAGCCCTCTTCTCCCCTGCCACCTCCAAGCAACTCCATCTGAAGGGCACAGCTGTGGCTTTTGCCATCTCCTGCTCCATGTGCTCATCAGCTCCAGCCTTAAAGCGGCCATGGCCTGAAACACTCAGAACAGTTTTTCCTTTCTCTCATCATGGTTTCTCCCACCTTCATGAATTCTATAGGTCTTTCCTGTTCTTCCCCTGAGCTCCAGAGGCCCCAGCTTGACTGATGTTACATTTTTAAAGTTGTAAATTGGTTGATTGTGGGAGAGAGTGACACTGGGAACCGTCTATTCTGCCATCTTGACTGGAACTCTGGGGATTCATTTTTAATATACAAATTTTGACGGGGACACATTCAGGCCACAGCACTTACCATTTCTTCTGTTGTTTCTTTATTTTCCTGAGCTCATGAATATCTTATCTTTCTTGCATCTCCTCCTACAATTAGTTAACTGCCTTCAGTGACTAGTTTTCCACTCCTCAGCTGCCCCTCAGTCACTGCTCTAATTTTCAGATTTTCTGCCCCCTGGATTGCCCTTAGTATTGAAGCCCCAGAGTCCTTATTCACTCACTATGAGTCACCAGCACAGCCCATTCTCTTATGCCCACCACCACGGAGCAGGATGCTGTGACGCCTGCCACTGGGATTCATTAACACTGTCCTGTCTTCCCTCTTAACACTTCTCCTTCCGCCCTCTCCAGCAGGAGGGTCACAGAGAAACCCTTTGCTTTTGCTGAGAGATGCTGCGATCCAAGCATAACATATTGAAAACCTGAGAGTTGCTGCCTAACTGTAGGTTCTCCCTTCTGCCCTTGTTTTAACTAGCCAGCAAGGAAGTGTAGTGTACCACAAGGTTAAGTGAGAAGGCATATCAAAGTCTATAAAGTGTTTTACGTAAAAATAACTATGTTTGCCCATGTTTTTCTTGTGCCTGGCATAGTACCTACATATTATGGACGGTCCATAAATATTTAATGCATAAATTATCAGTTAATAAATGCATAGGTAAAATATTAGGAGGCAATACTCCAAAATGGTTGTCTGTAGGTGATAGGAATACAAACCATCTTTACTGGTTTTTTTCCCTACTTTTCAATACTTTTTAAGTTTTCTGTAATGATTATGTATGGCTTATATAATTACAAAAGAACTTTATTGGAAAAAGTAATAGTCAAATACATTCTTAGCACATATGAAGGTATTCTTACAAAATTTAATTACTTTTTGAAACCAAACACAAAAGAGGATATACTGCATTATTCCATTACATAAATTTTACAAACAGGCAGAACTAATCCATGTTACCAAAGGATGATGGTTACCTTTGTTGGGAGCTGGTTAACTTTGATGCTTTCATCTTATGGTAGTTACACCTGTGTGTTCACTTTATGGAAACTGAGATGTACACTTATGTACAATTTTCTGCATGCATGATAAACCTGAACAGAAAGTTTACATTTAAAAGAAAAGTAATTGCCTTTCAAGTAAAGTACCTTAGGGGAAAAAAAGCTTTATTTTAAAGTTTTGGTCTGTTGATTCTAATCTCACTCTGTTCATATAAAAGAAATACAAGTATGAAAATTAAGAGGAGAATAAGTGTCACACCAGAACAGTTGAGTAATATTTGAAAGGAAAAGCTATTAAATTGTCAGGAGTTATTATTGCCATATTAAAACTCAAGTTTTCAATCTTTAAAAATAGTCATGCAATTACCTAATATACAAATACACTTGAAGTAGGTAATAGGTAATGTTTGCTTTTCTTTGTAATTATAATGTGATTTATAAGATTTCTGACCTTACTATCTCTAAGGTGACTATTCTCTCTCTCTCTCTCTCTCTCTCTCTCAAAACCAAAAGCCTTTTCATACCTACATGTTAGAGTTAGGAAAGACTTTAGAAACCACCATTCCCACAAACTTGTTAATAGAGATGCTCATGTCAGGAGTCACCCAAACCTTGACTTTTTCTATCGTCTTATATTTCATAATGGTTCCAAGTGCCTTATCTCATTTGAGTCCTGTGGATATATAAGCGTGTTATCCAGTGAATGTCCCCCAAGCCTGGAAACTTTACCTGGGCAACCTGACAAAAAGCAAGCTGGGTCTGGGGGTTCTTTCCAAGTAGGACAGGCTATGTACAAATCCAATTTCCAACAAGGTCAACAGGGGCTAACAGCTAACATATAAGGTCAAAGTGCTTGGGTCTGAGATAGTCTGTTTGTCCCCTGCCACAAAGACCATTCTGATGATCTCCCCATTGGTAGAGAAAGCAAAAGCTCTCTCCTAGAGCCCATAAAAGGTCTAGGTGTGCCTGGCTGAAGCGTTTCCTTGTGCCAAAAGAATGGTGGACCCACCTTATCAGGACACTGCTGGTGTTCACCTGAGCCCTTCACACAACAGGATTCCAGAAACACAACAATGTGTAACAGATATGAGGATTTATCTCCTTTTAGAGATACTCAATCTTCTGACTAATTACAGTGTTGCCAGAAGCCAAAACTGCAGCCTAAGCTTTATTCATCGCTGAATATTCAGAAGTGTTTGGTAGGTAGTTTATTTAAAAAATGAAAAATAAAAAAAATTAGTAAATAAATTGACAAAGAATTAGTTGAAAGTGGAGAAATTTCTGAGAGATGCCAAAGACACAGAAAATACTTCACTTTATCACCAATGAAAAATAAAACTAAAATATGATATGATAGCATTTTACATGAAAGTTAGCAAAATAATCACAAAATAAATAATTTAACTCTTAGAACCCAATTTTAGGCTATGTCTATATTGTTGTAAGTTTGACACATAAGGGCTTTGGAATGCCATATATATACATACATATATATATGCACTTGACCCATATCATTATGATGAATATTCCTACTTTTTGACATAATAGTTTTTGGCAATTTATATTAAGAAATTAATATTTTTAAAAGTCATTGCAGCATTATCTAAACTACATTTTTTTAAAAAATAATTAAGCAAACTATTAAACTCAATAAAATATTATGTAGCTTTTTTTAAGTAATAGCAATAAACTCTAAGTAACTACAAGGGAAAGTGTTAATAACATATTGATAACTATAAAATTCAGGTACAGAAATGTATAATTCTTCTTATAATTATATAAAATATGATTGCACACCAACCAAAACTAAAAGAAAATAATAAGCTAAAATGAATTAAGTTATTCTGTTAGACTTGTAAATTGGGATAATTTATGTCTTATGTCTTTTTAAAATCCATTTAACTCTATGTTTGTGTAATAAAAATACATTTAACTAGATCATTAGCTCTTGGGCATTATTGCAAATTCTATAAACAACAAAATACATCTTATTTCACCACGCTAAAAAGATCATAAAATCAAAGGTATTTTGTTTAAATACTTATAACTATATGATGATGGCCAAGTCACTTAACATTTCTGAGTCTTTATTTCCTCATTTACAAAATGGTTATGATAATATCTCTCACTCCTATCTCACAGATTTTATACTGCTCAAGCAAGTTGACACATGTAAAAGTGCTTATTGATCATATTTTAAAAATAGAATTTGATGGACTAGATTTTGAAAGCTCAAATTATAATTAATGCCATAGAAAAATTTTTATTCTTGAATTACATTCTTCTATTATTTGGAAATCAATAACTAGAATAAATATAACAAGTACTATTTAATGAATACTAAGTGTCAGGCAATGTTCAACACTTTACACACATTTTTCCCTCATCTTTTGTACAATTGTTAAGATAGATGTATTCAGGAAACTGAGACTCAGGATGGTTGCAAAATTTGTCAAAGGTAATGCAGTCAGTAACAGCCAACACCTGTTTTAGCCAGAGTTCCAGTGAAATCTCTTGGTTGATTGCAAGTCCGATATCAGCCAGTTTTTTACACCTTCTAAAAACTTAGCGTATATTAATAGAAGGTGAGATTTTGAAAGTAGGTAGTAATATCATCTCCTTACTCAGAGATCACACAAGGATGTTGTAGTGACATGCAGAAGCCAGTTTTTTAGAAGATACATGGATAAGCAATAAAATCAAAAAGCAGACACAATGATAAGGAGTTTGGGAGCCATGCCATAGAAGCAACAGTTAAATAAACAGGGGATTGTTTGGTATGGAGAAGATAGAAAAATATAATTACAGAGTTGCCATCTTGAAGTCGACTTGTATTATTCCTTCGAGCATAACGAACCCTAAGTTGATGATTGGGCTGGCAGATGGCATCACTTCATAGAAAGAAGACGATCTTCCCAATGAGCTTCTAGTAAAAGTCATTGATTAGAGCCTAGCTTCAACTGTGAACTGTGAATGGGTCAATGTAGGGCTCCCTGTCCATGCCTGTGTGTGCACTTTTGTGTGTGTGTGAGTGTAAATGGTTAGCAGAAGATGCTGAAAACTCAAGACATCGGCCACCAGCTTAGAATGAATTACCCCTAAAGGAAGTTTTTTGTGATGTGCAATGAAAAAGGAGTTCAGTGGGCATGAAAATACTTTGTGAAAGTGAAAAAGAGTGACCAGCATCTTACGGTGTATGTAAGGACAAAAAACATACAAAGAAAGGAAGGAAAGAACAAAGTAGTGCATTGCTGAGAAGAAAAACAAATGAACAAAAAACCTCTATAACCAATACATGAAATTTCCCATTGTGAGGTCAATTGTACTTCTAAGCACCATCAAAATATTTTTTTAAATCTCTTATTAGAGGTCTCCTCACAGATGCTGAAGTACCCACTTCAGCAGAAAAATTTTTCACAAAGGGTTAGAGATGGGCTCACATAAAGTTGAAGAAGGCTTCAAGATCACTATGAAAGGATTCAATGATATTTGAGTATTTTCAATGATATTCTTCTTCTGGAAAAGGTTTATATTATAGTTACAATTATTCCAGGTTATACCAAGCCCCTTCAATGTGCATGAGGGCTGGGGGGAAAGAATTTGGTTTAAAATGGGCATAAAAAGATAAAGAAAATGGTTGTTTTTTCATTTGGGTCAGTTTGGTTTCTTACCTCGCACCTTCTTTCTCAGTGGTTTTCTATGTCCTTATTGCCTTCCCTAGAGCAAAAAGTACATCAAATACATTTTTTTTATTATGCACAGCCAGTGCAGGACCTAGCACAAAATAAGACTGCATAAAATAAGAATGCAATGTATACTCACAGAATAAATAAGTGAATGAAATGGTAGAATGACAGCTCGATTTCCATATGTAGATTGAAATGTATGTTTATCCTGTAAGTCTAACACTTACTACCCTCATAAATTTTCTTCCTGGAAAATTATTGTAAATTAATATCTGTTAAATAAATGCTATTTTCATTGATTTATATGATGCATTTCAAAATGCTCTCATTTATTTATGTATAATTAATCCCCAATGGAAAATATTCCTTAATAATCTATAACCGTTTAACTATAAATCTTTGTCGAAAGCCTCGACTTTAAGTGTTAACAACTGAAAAAGCCAAATATCAGAAAAGACCTCAGAAAGTTGGAACCATAATCAATTGTCAGAACAATTCTACATTGAAAAGAATCACAGTAATGTAGGAAAAAAACAAGAGCTTTGTGTTTGGATCCTAGCTCACATACTTAACTTTTCAGAGGCCTGATTTTCAGTACTGAAAATATGAAAGTACCTATAACATAGAACTTGGTTGGCATAAGAATTAAAGTGTTATGCCAAATAGCCTGCCATGGAGAAGATATTTATTCACTAAATGAAGATCCCCTGCTCTAGTGTCTGGATTGCAGAGTATACAGCATGTTTGCACAACTCTAGTACTCTAGAGGTGGTATGGAAAGGAAGAACAGAAGTTATTGCAGAACTGCCACCCTCCTCCAGCTCTTAACTCTCGCTGTTATGAACTGAATTGTGTCCTGAATTGTGACTGCGTTATGTCTGTGTTCTCCCCCAAAATTCATAACTTAAAGCCCTAACCCCCAATGTGACTGTATTTGGGGATAGAGCCTATAAGGAAGTAATAAAGGTTAAGTCATAGGGTAGGGTCCTACTGTGATAGAACTGGTGTCTCTACAGACGAAGAAGAGACACCAGAGCCTGCTAGCTCAATCTCTGAATATGTACAGGAGAGAGTCCACGTGAGGACACAGCAAGAAAGTGGCCATCTGCAAGCCAGGAAGAGAGCCCTCACTAGAAACAAACCCTGGCGGCACCTTGATGTTGGAATTCTCGCCTCCAGACCTGCAGAAAATAAATTTCTGTTATTTAAGTCACCCAGTCTGTGGCATTTTGTTATGGCAGCCTGAGAAGACCAACACATCTACTCGCAAGAGTTCAAACTTAGAGAGTTGGTAATGAAATGGGCAAGCACCTCATGGCTTTATTGGAAAGTAAAGTGTCCTTTCAACACATCATGTTCTCACATGAAGATGAAGCAAGAGGTTATTTACGGTGCATGATATGAGAAGCTGGGATTATGATCCCTGTCTAAGGTTTCCGGACCATTTTTTTATTGGCATGAAATTCACCTGTCCAGGTAGAAACTGACCTCCTGGCTTTGGCTTCATCAGCACCATGTTTGACCACAGAAGGATCTTTTGAATTGCCTTCTCCGTACAATATACAACGTATGCCTTGACACTCTCTCCTTGCACCCTCTGCTGATGCTAATACCACTGCAAACACAATTACTAAATGAAGACAGGCATATAGTCATGCATTTGCGTTTTTCCTTCAAATACGTTATGTCTTAAGCAGTAAGCAAGTCTTTAAAACCCACCACAACAAGAATAACAATGATGCTGGTCATCATTTATAGGCAATAACTAAGGCTTAACTTTAAGTAGTACTTTTGCATATTATTGAGCAAAAAAAATTCTCTCTGTATTATGACTGGTGGTTTGGGGACTGCTGTGGAATTTACACAGAGCCCCATTCACTACTAAGATGTCATGAAATAAACTATAAGCAATACTTGCTGAGACTGGAAGTAACCTTCCTCCTTGACTTTCTCTGTCTTCAGAAATATCCTGTTTAATAGTACATTATCTTACTCCTTCATAACTGACTCACATCAAGTTTACAGAGGTGATTCCCCCTCCCAGGAGCATATGAATTCTAAAAGAGGAAGCTTGTGAATTCCAGAGAAATCACTGCTTAAACCCAAGGGTACGCAGGCCTGTCTTAGTTTAGATTTCCAGCAAGGGAGGATCCTGACACAAGAATTCAAGTGTAAGAATTTACTGGGAAGGATCTCAGAAAACACTGGTAGGAGAGTAGGGAGGTCAGATAGGAGAGTAGACGACCAGTTTTGGATGTGTTCTCAAGCAAGCTGCCACTGTGGACAACTGGAGCTTAATTCATCTAGGAAACTGGAAAATAGTTTAGAACATGGCCCTCAAAGTCACCCTAACCTATGGGTGAGGGAGTTCGAGTATTTACTACCCAACTGAAGAGGGGTGGGAAACTATGGGTAATTTTGGTTTGCTCAGTGAGCAATCAAAGCAGGCTTCCACAGCCAGATAAAGCACCCAGATATCAGTGCAAGAGTGGGTAGGTGGAAGTTTGGAAGTCATGTATGAAGGAAGCATTATTGCCTTGGAGATGTGGATAGGGAACTGACATTATCAGCTTTAGGGTCTTTTGCTTATTAATTTATTCAAGAATTACCTGCCTCCTTTAAAAAGTGACTTGAATTTCATGAATTTACATTTAATGAAGAAAAGAAATTGAATTCCATCGTTTATTATAAGCCTCCAACAAGTGAGAAATTTTAAAGCGTATATACAGAATCCTGAAGAGGTTAATATCCTTGAATATTTTAAGGATCCCTATTATAATCACAGCACAACGTGGTTAGCAATCTTTGAAAAAATATTTTCTAAACAAATGAAAACTTCAATCTAAGCACTATTTGAACAACACAAATTTCAAACTAATCAAGACTGAATTTGTGGTTTTTGTTTGTTGGTTTGATGCTTTTCAATATGACAGTAACATTTTAAGTTGTCACTAAACAATAGCTTGAAGAAATTTGGCTGCTTTACATGTTTCCAGCTGATAATGCAGCTTTTTAGCAATGGTCTCTGTCTCGACTGCAGCTTTCTATTAACTCCTTGCTGACCACCTAACAGTATATAAATAACTTGCCGTCAGATTTGATCAATCCTGTGAAACAAGCTGCCTTTATGTGTCAACCAAGGCTTGCAGAATGCCTGAGGCTAACGGGGAACTTATTTAAGGCCTTACTAAAGATACTTTTTTAATAGGGTACTTGTACTCTTTTCCTAGTAGCTTCCTGGGCTTTCATATGAGACTGAGGAGGCAAGAAGAAACTGCTTGAAAGAAATGCCATCAATGGCATATTCCATATGGAGAGTTTCTTGAAGCCTAAAGAAGGCATTTGCTGTTTGAATTCCTGAATGTCTGCTTTATCAAACTAGTCTAACCTTTTCTCTTTTTTTGAATTAAAGAAATATGCATCATATAATTTGGACAAACTCACTTACCTGGACTATAGAAATAATTAAGTAAATTTTTCCAGACAAAAAATTCATGATCAAAAGTCTCAGATTTTATAAATATGATCATCTCTCAACTAGTCACTTTGTGTATATAGGAGGTTCACATTTCTGTAACTACTTTAGTAAATATACAATTATGCTAGGTGTCAAATTGTCCCAAATGCTCTAGTTACCTGTACTCAACATTTGTGCTTTTGTTTTATGCCAAGACAAAAAAATGAGATTGGAAAATTCTTGATTGAATGATTTAGATGCCTTTACTAGCTAAATTTAAACAAGTAAATGGTGAATAATCCCAACAAAGATTTATTGGGCACTTGTTATACAGGCAACCTGTGCTTGGCTTTGTGGAGAAGAGAGAAAAAGAAGGGAAAATATCCTTTCATGGAATCACTGTGCTGGGTGCTTTGCCTATTGCACAATCTTCCTCTCAAGCTTATGGGGTGGTTTTTATTATGTCTGTTTTCCAGAAGAGAAGGGACATTACAGTGTCTTTTGAAAAGAAAAAGTTTTTAATTTTGATGAAGTCCAATATATTAATGTTTTTCTTTTATAGATGGTGCCTTTTGTGTGGTATTTAAAAATACTTTGCTAAATAACCACTAAGATGTTTTGTTCTATCTTCTTTTTAATGTTTCATAGCTTTAGCTCTTACATTCAGGAATATAATTTATTTCAAGTTAATTTTTCTATATGGTGTGAGGTAAATTTTGAGGTTTATTTGTTTATTTGTTTCTTTTTTTATATGGCTATTCAATTGTTTTAGCATTATTTGTTGAAAAATTGTCCTTTCCCTATAGAATTTCTTTGGTACTTCTGTCAAAAGTAAATTAACTATATAGGTGTGGATTTGCATCCATAAAGAAACACTAAGTTTTCTGTAAACCTTAAACACTAAGGTTCCTGAACCTTCTATAAGGTTCCTTATAGAAAAGATGGTGAAAATATCAGTTTGGGAAACAATTTTTTAAATTTTTTGTTTATTTTTTTTTGTTTGGGGGAAAAACAGTTTTTTGAAATATATTTTATTTTAAAATAATTCATTCAAAAGCTATGTGCTTACATAACCATTATGCTTTCAAATCTGATCTGCAATGTTCAGAATAATTTCACAAGTTTGGCACCAAAACAATTGCTCATCAAAGAGCATGCTCAGGTCCTGTCTTTGATGGATTCACAGGCCAGAAGAAAGAGAAAACATGCTTATTCATACTCATCATACCAAGTAGGAAGTGGTAAGGGCTATAAGAGATGAACAGCTAAAAGTATTCAAAGAAATTAAGGAAAGTGAGAGTACTGCCATCTGAAGCAATCAGGGGAGACTTTCCATTGAAGGAAGATTTGAGCAGAGTTGACAAGAGGGTAGGAACTGGACTCAAAGAAGTGAGGAGAAGTAAATTCCAGAAGGAGTGGAAAACATGAGCAGAGGCATGAAGATGAAAAAAACATGGGACACACGCAAACATAGAATTTAAGCTGAAGAAAAATGTGAGGAGTAGTTTGTTTTCCATTCCAGCATATTCAGCAATGATAAGAAGGTTTAAAGGACTGCATCATCAGGAAGAAAATGAGCCAGTGAAGAACAGAATTCCAAATCTTAATACTTTGCCCAATCCACAATACCCATTTAGTTAATCGATTCAAAATAGAAACTCCAGAAAAAGTAAAAAAACTAACTTTAACCTTTCAGGTAGAAAAATTTATAAAACCAGAGACCGAGTTTAAACCACCTTTCTCTACACAGTATTTCCTGAATTTTTCCAGACCTTGACCTTCTCCTCTTAACACCAACTTTATTATAGTAACTAATCAAAATACTACCTTGAACTATTTGCCACTCTCCTGTGTATTTAGTCTTGCCTCCTAAATAAATAAATCCCTTCTTTGTTTGAATACGCATTTCCTACTTTTTGATTGATGAAATTTCTCACAGTGCACACTAAAAATTTACATACATTCAGGCAGGAAATGTTTTCATCCAGAAATATTTTTGTTTCGTGTTCCATCCAGCAAAGGTTGTGGCTGTTGTTAGAATTAAGGTTATTTCTTACAGACTAATGTGTGTGTGGTTTGTTTTGAACCAGCATGCTATCATCTTTTTTATAGCTCCATATCAGGTTTATGTATAATTCAATCAATACCTTGGGGCACACTATTTGATATTACAATAAAAAAATAAAAAGATCTATTTTGTTGTTCTTTGGAAGGTACTTTCATTATCACATGTCACTCCGTTACAAGAGTTTATGGGACCATTTACACCCAACGGACACTTTAAACATACGGTTTTTATGACAACTAAACTCCAAGATAAATGAAAACATTTGTAAAAGATATTAGAATCCTTTCCTTGGTCTTTGATTGATATGAATCGGGGCAGTAAAAAGGGTTTTCTTTTCTACAGTTCTGCCTGTTACAAGTCACTGGAGAAATGGGGCTGAGATGGAATGCTCCAAATAGCTAATAGCCCAGATGTGCTCACTGATTATCAGCAGAGACCCCAAATGCTGAGAATAAAAAATGAAAAATAAGCAAATGATTTTTTTAGCCAATGTACAATACTGTAGGTTACTTAAACAAATACTTATTGGATACTTTCCAAAAGACTAGGTTCAAATGTGGCCAATGAGTACCTCTCTACTCCCAAATAGCAACCCCATACCTATCATTCTCCAAAAATATCATTTTTTGAGTCACAAAACTTTGTTGCTATTCAAGAAAGTCATTTAAAATGCAAACACCTACAATAAGAGAAATTTGAATATTAACTTCATATTATATAATACTATTTTATTAATGTTAAATTTCCTGATTTTGAGAATTGAATTGTAGTTATGTCAAAAAATGTCCATGTTCTTAGGAAATCTATGCTAAAGGGATGAAGAGTTATGACCTCTGCAAATTCTTTCAAGTGATTCAACAAGGTGATCGTAATTCTTATAAGAATTATAAGAATAATACTGTGGATGTTTTTGTATAATAGAGAGAGAGAGAAGGAAATGTGACAAAATGTTGACAATGGGTTGCATGTAGGTGAAGGATGTACGGGAATACAATGTAATGCTCTTGAAACTTTTCTATAGGTATGAACATTTTTTTAAGAAAAATTTATTTGAGCAGCATTAAGGATCTGCCTAATCAAAGAAACACCCATAGAAAATGGTACCAGGTGGTACCTATAGGAGTAACTGGCCCCTTTATGCCCCTTAGCAATTTGTTTCTCTATGTCAAGCCATTGCTGTGGTGCATTTCCTCCCATAGTTGTAAACCTCTGGCACACTCCTCAGATTCCCTAACTCTGTCCATTCCAGTCACTGTCCTCACGAGGCTTGGCGGCATTTTCTTCACCTCTAGGTTAATCTGTTAACAGTATCGACCTATCCTACATAGCTGTCCCAAAACTAGAGGTGTCTCCACCCACCACCACCACCACCAAACCAACCTCACATTTCATCTTCCGTCCTCCAGGATCTGCTTGCCCCTCCTGTGACATCAGACTTCCTCCTTCCCCTCAGCCTCTTCCTGATTATCCTCTCCTCTGCACCCCACCCTGCCTCGCAGCATATGCATGATCTCCTGTCACAACTTTTAAAGTATAAATAAAGGTGACAGTGAGATGCTCTCACAGAGAACCTGGACAAAAGAAGAAATGAGAGTTAAACTATGATCCCATAGGGATCACATGTTATGGATCAAAGTGGAAATCTGCAAAGTTGCCTTAAAGAGACAAAATGACTCCAAGGTCATAAAAATTTGGCTAAAACCAGATGACTAGTATCATCACAGTTATAGAGACAATGTGGTAATTACTTAGAAGGTAAGTTCAGAAATACAGCAAAGGAAAAACAAAGACAAAACTACAGTGATAGAAAGTGAATCAGTGGTTGCCATGGAATGGGTGGGTGGTGGGGATGACTGAAAAGGGCAAGGGGAACATTTTAGGGTGATGGAAATGTTCTATATCATCATTAATGGAGATTACGAGACTATGGACATTTGTCAAAACTCATTAAATTGCACTTTTTAAATTGGTGAATTTTACTGTAAGTATGTTATAACTCAACAAAATTAATTTTAAAAATTATAACAGTGTTTATTAGTTGTAATGAGATTGGGAGGCCACAGCTCACAGATGATCACTACACCTACAAGCAGGACACCCTGTTTATGAAGCTGAATAATGGAAATTCATGCTCTCTCCTGCTACACCCTCATGGTCAAAGTGCCCTCTACAATCTGTGGTAGTTAGTTGCTCTGAAATTGCTTTCCTCTGGGAGCTTCTATCCTGCACAGATGCCTTACTGCATGATGTGTTATAATAAAATTATCCTTTATTTGAATATACTGAGAATTTCCCTCTTGCTCAGAGTATACTCATGGCATTATAGCCTTTTCAGAGAGCTAAAAGGACACACACAAACTTCTTATTTCTTATCAGGTATTATCTCACCCACACTGGGGCTCACAATTACCAATAACAGCAGTAAAATTCTGTCCTTCACATTTCTTTCTCTGTTTCTCTAGGGCGGAAAAAAGACAAATCAAAAATGGTCTAATTGCATCCAGGATGGATTTTTCTCTTTTGTTAGACTCAAATAACAAACCCAGGAAATTCTAAATCCTGGAAACCCATCTGTCAGCCTCTGGTTCCCCAGAGACCAAGACAATGCTTTCATTTAGCTGAAGGCTGCTTTAGGCAGCCACACACCCGCCTGGAAAAATACATCATTTTGTGCAAATGCGAAAATGACTGCTAAGGGGAGTCAGAGCCCTAGTTACATGCCCCATTTCAGAGCCTTCAGCCCCAACTACAGGGACCAAACAGAACAGCAATGGTCCTGGGGATTCAGGAATTCGGTTACTGTCTTACATCCTCAGAAACCCCAGGCCACACTGAGGAAGAAGAACTGCCTATGTCACCAGCTCAGAAAACTCATCAATGGCAGGGATGCAATTTTGGCTCTAAGGGACTCATCGCTGGCCCCTGGTTTATCTTCCCCAGGCTGGAGCCTTCAGAGAACAATGCATGAAGGCTGCCATAAAAGGGAGCTCTCCACAAACAGCCAGAGGCAAAGCGACACGCTTCCTCATGCCTTAGCTTCCCCCTAAGCTGCCCAGTCCAGCCTGTCTGCTCCTCACCTTAGTGGAAATCCTGAACCCCATCTGCCCCTCCCCCTTTCTACCCTGCCTCCCCCTCCTGTTTTTCCCTGTATCTTGGTAACACCAAGACTGAACAGGTCCATCCCTGAACATGATTCTGCCCTACCTTTCATACTCATAAGTGTGTTCAGAGACCTTTACTATTGCCTAAGTTTGCAAATAATGCCTTAGCATATCTTTTCTGACACAAAATGCAGTAAATTCCAAAGGAAAAATATTTAGTGTCCCCTCAAACCTTGTGGAGCTATTTACCTGCTCATAATCCAGACTCGACTGGGCCAATTATAAAGCTACACAAGTACACCAGTTGTAGCACTCTTAATCCTGTTCCGGATGCCAATTGTAAAGCAACAGGACCACGCCAATTGTTCGGCTCTTTTACCTGCCAGTATTCCTGCCCCGACCATACCAATTGCTGAGCTAGGGCTGAGTCTGGAGCTCACAGACTCCTCAAGCCCGTTATCCGGACTGGGTCACAAATCCTTCACACTCCAGGTTTGGTCACCAGAGACGTCACATGCCAGGCTGGGTCACCAGACCCCTTACACACAGGTCTATGAGCTAGGTAACTGGCAAACAGGTCCTTGGAAGCCATAGGTTGGAAAGGCTTGGCTGCTCCTGCACTGCGGCCGCCCGAGGCAGTAAACTCCAGCCAAGGTGGTGGCACCATGCATGTGCACTAACTCTGCCCACACACAACCGATTCACAGCAAATGCTCAGCAAGATTCTGAACATCTGAGAGGCCCTGACCATTTTCTTATATTTTCCCAAGAGACCTTCAATAAGAGTTACTGTGTACAGGATAATGATAAGAACAGAAATACTTGCCTATTCTGAGATACAAATGCCAAAGGTCTGCGAGGTCCACACATACTCTAAACCATCACTTCCAGGCCTTTTACACCTGCTTCTCAGCATATACCTCTAAATTTGTGCCTTAAACCAGGTGCAAGAGGCCAGGGAGACAAGGCCAGGACTGTTAAATCTAAGACTACTGGGGCTCCCACACCACCAGCACATCCAGCTCCCCTGAGAGAGAACAGCTTCAGGAGACATCAGGACTTGGGTTACATCAAGATTCCTGAGCCCAGCTGGACAGGGAAGGGGACAGTACACATCCTTGCTGTTAAAGGGGCTCAGGCTGTACATGTGTGCAGAGGAATTTGGCTGAAATGGAGACATTCTAATTGAAGGCTCCTGCCAGTGGAGAAGCCCCACAACCACCAGAGGTACAACTTTTACTCCCCAGCAGGTTGGAAATTTGTAAGTTATCTGAACTCCTTTTGTCCTGGCTTTCATTTATATTTTTCACTGTCAGATTGTCTCTTCTCTTCACCTCCCCATCATAGGCCAGTCCCACGTCACACCTGAATTATTATGCTAACCCTTCTTGGCCTATCTTCCTAATCTCAACCCCAGTGGCCAGGTATACACTGTGTTAAAGAGCCACCATTATTTTCCTTTCATATTATCTTCAAGAAACAATAGTGGGTCCCTGTGATCTAAAATATCAACTCCAAATGGCCTGGCCAGTCTTTTTATGCCCCCTGAAGTCCTGCTGTTTCTCAGCACTTGCTTTTAGCTCCAGCTGGACAGACTTACTTGTTTTCTCCTGTCCACTCCGGTCATTCTGATCTTTCCTCCCCCTCCAACTCCCTCTCTTTTTACCTGTAGAAACCACACCCATTTACCTACGGCCCAGCACAAGACTTAGCTTCTCAATGAAGCTTCCCTGCAATTTCTTCAGCTACCACTATTCTTCCCTTTTTTTTCTTATATCTGATTGTTACCAGACAGTAGTTTTGGATTCTCAGTCAAACTGTGAAGAAAAATCTTTCATGGGACCAAGAAAGGTTCAGAATGTGGTACACACCCATACAATGAAACGAAAGGAAGAGGGACAGACAGTCAAAACATCCAAACAACAGGGCTTTATTGCAAAATGAAAGTACGCACAGGAGAGTGTGCAGGCATTTTCACTAGGGAAGAATGTGCCCTGGATCCTTAGGGGGAGGGTTTATATATTGTTCTGGGATGGAAGTGTTCCTCTAACTAAGGGGAAGAATATTCAGCCATGGGGGAGGTTCTAGGCTAACTAAGGCCTAACAGGCTGATGCAATCCTGTATCAGCTTCCTGTCATGCATAGAGTTTCTGAAGTTTTTTGGACATTCACAGTGGGGTGTTCCTCTTAGTGTGCTGGCATTGCGATTGCTCATGGTTTTAAGTTTCTGTTTAAAAATTGTAAAATTCCAGGTGTAGCATGCTGATTGGTAGGGTGGTTCAGCTGTCTCAGCTCATTGTAGATTTATTAACTGCAAAACAAGGAGGTGGTTAATGCCAGTCCAGTCTGAATATTCATAAGCAACCACGCTGCAGTGTGTCCCTATTCTGTCCTGCCTCACTATTGCATCTTAAGTAGGAAATGAGTACTTGCTATTCACATATGTCCCAAAGAAATGTAGAATTTTATCTTCAGTCACATTTACTCTTTTCCTTCCCTTTGAGTCTATTTTTACACTCACCATGGACCAGTAATATTTCTCCTTCAGAGATACCCTAGAAAGATGCAATGTCCTTAGAGGTTCCACATATGGGGAAATAATGTAGGGATAAGAGACAATGCCAAGGGGATACATGGACTGGAAAATACAACAGCCAGCAGAGACTGCATGAGATGTGTGTGAGAGAGGCCAGC
>NW_007734181.1:46686-49915 GCF_000696425.1 Galeopterus variegatus | reverse complement strand
GATGAGACTGGAAAGACATGTCTGAGTCTGTGTGTCAAGAGGGTTCACAATGCTGTGAACAACGCTGAGTTACAACACTGGCCACGCACCTCCCGGCTACCTCATTCAACCTGCAGAGTGACCTCACAAAGCTTGTGTTTCACTTCTCATTTACAGATGCACAAACTAAGGCTCAGAGATGCTAAGGACTTCATTCAAGGTTAGGAAGCAAGACATTGACAGAGCTAGGATTTGAACTTGCTGCGGAACACCTCAATGTGCATCTTAGTCTTATCTCCACCATATAACACTCTATCCAGCTAGTTCTGAACACTGGAGAAACTGAAAAAGTAATTTGGAAACATACAGGGATATGTTAATTGAATAATAGGAGACCATAAGCCCTGGGAGGTATGTTAAGAGCCATCTAGTAGTTATCTGCTGCTTTAGGAAAAGTTTTAGTTTGACATTACCAACAAAAAAGCATTAAATGCCAAAAGGCTCTGTGAGAAGTGATTTCACACTCTTGAATGGTAATGCTTTATTGTTTTTTGTTGTTCTTGTTGTTAGGTCTGTCTGTTCATTAGTCTTACCTACATCCCTCTGGGTATGAAAGAATTCCTCCTACTTAACTGAATGATAAAACAAATGCCTCCAACGCCATTTTTATTTATGGCGTAATTTGCTCAGCTCCCCAAAACGTGCTGTAAACTCACTGCCTTTTGGAAATATGTACCATCTAAGCTTGTATATGCTCAATAGCACTCTAAATGTGTTTATTCAAGCACTTTTCTACTAATTATTAAGCTTGGGTGTATTTCAAGGGACATTTAATCTATCTCTGAGTCATTTACTTTGTGCTCATTCAAATCCAGAAGTAGACTGCAAGAAATATTTGCTTTTCCAGTGGTATTAGAGCTACTACGTACCTTAAAACTTGGTTTATTGAGCCAACAAAAAATGAAAATGTCATTTTCAAGCAAATTTTTGAACTTTAAAAATTAAAGAGCAGGTTTAATTTTTAAAGTTTAGTCTTAAAAAATAAAGAACAGGTTGTTAGCAAATAGCAATTCCTTCCTAACTTTACTTCCTGTGCTAAAATTTGAGACACTCCACATCTAGGATGAAAGGTAAAAGAAAGAGTTAATTTTATTGGTTGCTAAATACTCATGGCACCATCTCTTCTACCCTGTATTCATGTCCCTGGGTCAATATTCATGTTTTGCCCTGAGGCCAAACTGTATTCTATGTGTGTGTGTGTGTATATATATATATATTTTTTTTTTTTTCCCATGCAGCACATTTCCACACAAACCTCTTAGGAAAAGTCAGCATTCAAGATATAAAAGCCAAGACAGAAATAAATCATAATATTAAGTTACAGAGGAGCAAGGCTGAATACTGAACCACTGGTACACCGTAATGATACAATTTAGGGAAGCTATAAGTAAAATCCAGCTCAGCATCAGGAAGCCATGCAGAGTGTTCCTTACTGAACAGAGAGGCACCATGTAAATCAGAAACTGAATGAAGAGTACGTGTAGGATATCTTGTCCCATCTGAAGATCTGTCAACCTTCCTGGAGCCTCACATATAATATTTTTCTCTGCAGTCTTGGCACTGAGAAATACAAATTAGTAATCTCCTAACTAGGATGTATCCTTAAAGTTTGTTATTGAAACAGCTGAGAAGAATATAAAAAGTTAGCCCGCACTGGAATAATGCAATGGTCCGGGACTGGATCTCAGAATAATATAAATGTGGGCATACTGTGGCCTGAATTCCTGCTTTTTCCTTTAGATTTAAGAATGGCCACTAACTTTCTAAGGGGCAAGGGCGATCTATCTGGTCACCCAGGGTTAAATTTTTTGCTGGTTATACAGATAGTCATCCAATCTCCCCAGGTTGGTTAACCAGATACTGGATGACCTGACTCCAGCTTACTTCTCAAGCTTTCCTCCAGCCACTCACCTTCAGGCAGATCAATTATTTCACAACAGATCTTTCAGGATTCTATGCCTTTACACATACATCCAGCTGGTTGTAGAATACCCACCCATGACTGTCTATGTGGTGAGCAAATCCTTCCCTCTTTTGAAACATCTCCTGTCGCCCCTTCCCCATGTCCCACAACATGTACTAATCAGTTGGCTTGACCGGATAGAGGCCATTGTTTAGTCATCTTTTTGTCTCTAACCCCAAGCAAAGGGGCATCTGGAACTCACTAGAAATTGCTAGATACCTGTTTTTATTATGCTGAATAAAAAACTCTCTAATATTACCTAGTAATCAATACTTTCCACAGCATCGTCAGCCAAGAGACATCCAATATTTCCAAGGCTCTGAAAAAAACCTGCTTTGATTCACTCATTTGATTCACTCACCTGTTTTTACTTAGTAGAAGTGAAGCTAAAGATTTTACAACTTCTAGGATATATCATTGCAAGTCTGTAAGTGGAAGAGGAAAAACCAGACATGACCCCAGAGCTGGAGGCCAGATTATGACTTCTGAGTTGATGCTTGCATTTAATGTGAGGTGGGGTTTGGAGGAGCCTCCGGCGCTTAAATTCTATGGTTACAGAGTTACACTTATTTAATAAATATATTATGTTAATGATCAAGCTCTAATTACTTGCTGTAAATGGGAACAGTATTAAAATGAACTCATGGGAAATTTTAGCTTTTATCTTAGCAACATAGCCACAAGTCAGCAAATATTCACTGGATACTTACTATGTGTTTGGTGCAATACAGGCCCAAACACCAATTTTTTTCTTACACTGGTTGCCGTCAAAATTCCAGAACTAAAACTCATTCCTAGAAATACAACTCTTTTTTTTCAGAAAGCTCAAATCAAGGTAAAAAAGCCATGTCGGGCATCTTTACATTTTGAGGATATTATAGAGAACATCCTATGCAATTTTGAAGTAATTTGCAGATTTTGTGATACAAGACACACCAATGTCCTATCATTGTCCTCTACTGAAAGAGGGCAAGTCAATTCTCTTTCCCTGCATCTTGTCCTCCTAAATCCTGCTGAATGTACATGATAGCAATCCTCTTTGGGGAGATTTTATCATGGCAGGAGAAGTGCATTGCTGATACAGTGGCATTAATAACTATTAAAGAAATGTAGGCTGAGATCTTGGAGGGAAATCTATTCTGACAAGCATCTCCCAAGAGGAATTATCATTCACTTAGAGAGTTAAAACCCTCCCTCCCCACTCCATTCTATACACGCATCCTGGTT
>NW_007734181.1:35870-45996 GCF_000696425.1 Galeopterus variegatus | reverse complement strand
AGGCTTTGACTTTCTGATAAGCAAGGGAGGTTGCAACCCAGTTCTGTCTTACAGTAGGAAAATAAAATTGGCTTCTTCAATGATGTGCATCCCTAGGGCCTTTGTGATGAATCAGCTTTCATAGATTCCTTCCTTGACCTTATTAAGGACAGACACAGCAGATAATTTTAATAATGCAGCCTTCAATAGATCAAGAGTATTGCTTCCAAACACTGCATAGCTGAAAAGACTAATTAATGTTGTTTCTTTGGGGATGGAACTGGGAAAGCGGTAAGAAAGTGGAGCAATTTAACCGGAGCTTGGACAGTAAAATGCTGGCTTTAATTTTTCTTTTTCTTATCTGGGTGCCTCATGCTAGGAATCGAAGGCAACACGTTTAGCCTGGCATTTGGAACCATAACCAGACCACGATCAATGGAGCCCTAATGAGAACAGTCGGCTGAGCAGCCACAATAATCACCTTTTGGACAATCAATACAGAAGGAAATGTGAAAGCAGTTTGATATCAGGTATTTCTCTAATCACCTCTAATCAGAAGGGTGTGGTATATATTCCAGAGAACTTTGCTAAGTAGACAAAATCGGAATCTTTTAAAATAATTGCATAACTAAGACAAATGAACTACATGGCTTGGGGTATGTTAAACAGCAGGAACTGATTACCACAACTAGGTTTGAAGGGAGAAGCCTCTATCTTTCCTTGGTGCTGGGTATGGCAAATTAAGTGCCCAATTTAATTTTATCAGAAACACAGGTTTGAAAGAGGGAAAAGTGTATTTGTTCAAAATATGAACCCATAATAGCAACTAAAGTGACAACAATGAAAAAAAAAAATTACAGGGGCTGGCTGGTTAGCTCAGTTGGTTAGAGCAGTGCTGATAACACCAAGGTCAAGGGTTCAGATCCTCTCACCAGCCAGCAATCCCCCCAAAATAAAAATAAAAATAAAACACAAACAAGAAAATTCCATTACCTCCCTCCCAATAGCCAGAGAAAGAGCCAGTGATTAATCAGGTTAAGCCAGACACCCAAATTTCATAGGACCAGCTGCAAGTTCCTCCCAGAGCCTTCTCTGATGTTCCTTAATTATCCTACTTCAGCACATTCATTGTGAGGTAGGAACTCTGGCTTCCCCCCAGCACTGAGAGCAACAGAAATCAGAGTTTGGTACATGATTTGTCTGCAATCTACCTGGGCAGTAGTATAAAATAGAGATGACACAGTTCTGCCACCAGCTGTGTGACCTACAGCAAGTCACCTAGCTTCTCTGAGCCTTAATTTCCTCATGGTCAAAATGAGGATGTGATTAAGCACCCAGGTTCCTCACAGATCTGAAATTCAGGACCCGCGATGATCCAAACAGCTCTTTTGTGATTCCATTTTCACTTTACAATGAGCTGCAATTAAACACTTGGCAGGTCTGGTCCTGCCATCTCTCCCAAAGAAGACTGAAGCCAGATGAGAACTAGCTATATATGGTGAGAAAATAATCAGATAAACAGTGGATGATCAGAACATTTGGGCTGTTTTCAGATCCCATATCTATATAATGAATGCCATATAAACCAAACATTCAGATAATTCAGTGGTTTCTTTTTCATTATAGTATTTTGACATTGTGCAAATCAAAGCCCCCCAGGTTACACTGCTAGCTTGTATTTCACTCTTGCTCTTACCCAGTCATGAAAATAAGCACTCTGGTTACATCAGAAAGTCACAACCAAGTGAAAATCAAGTGCAGCATTGAAAGACTTGGAACACACCACTTCTTCCAGCTATTCCATTTCTGTCTGGCTTCCAAGAAACTGAAACCAAATCTTCACCCTGGAAGAATCAAAAAATGGTTAAAGATGTCATAGTATATTGATTCAAGAGTCCTTGTAGATCTTTGCACACAGGACCAGTTTAAGGAGGTGAAAGACTTATGGGATGTAGCCTGGACCTATATTTTACAAAAACAGAAAAGTACTGGTTCAACTGCAAGTAGCCAGTAGATAGCTAAAGACTAACAGATCCCATTTCCACACACCCTTGCCTAGGATTACTATATAATTTATCTGCCAAGTAGGGACACTTTTGAGACTGAAAAGGTACCCTATGAATAGTTATGCCAGCTCAACAAAAGTAACTGGGGACTGAGCCAGGCAAATGGGACTATGGTCACCTTACCCATATCTCATGATCTGAAGACTCTGAGTAACTAAAAATACAACCACCTCTCCAAAACATTTGAAGATCCCCAACCAATTGTTCAAGGACTACAGCTGTATTGCACTTTCTATACTCTCTCCACTGTTTCTCCCTCCTTTGCTCCTTCCCTCCCTCCCTCTTTTCTTTCCTTCCTTCTTCCCTCTTTCCCTCCTGTTCTCCCTCTCTTCCTACCTTCCATCCTTTTTTCTTTCTATCCTTTCCTCTTTCTTCCCTTTCTCCCTTCTTTCCTTCCTTCCTTATTTCTACCAATGTGCATTTAGCACTACTGTTTGCCAGTCCTGTGCAGAAACTGGGTGTAAATCAGAAATAGTCTCTGCACTAATGGAGCAGGTGGTCTGAGGGAATATCAACATTGCTGTGAGTTCAATTTGTCCCCCAAATGTTCATATATTGGAAACTTAATCTCCATTGTAACAGTGTTAAGAGGGTGGGAAATCTTATTATGGTAATGGAAAAGTGAGACCTTTGAGAGATGATTAGATTGTGAGGACTGTACCCTGGAGAATGGATTAATCCATTGGTAGTTTATGAGGGTGGTTATGAGCATGGTTATGAGCATGGTTTTATACAGAGAGTGAGAGCAGGTTAGCTCTCTTGCTCAGCCATTTGCCATGTGATACCCTGGTCACCATAGGATCCTGTAGAGAGTTCCCACGAAGAATAAGGGCCTCAGCAGATGTGTTCCCTGGACTTCAGACTTCCCAGTCTCTGAACTGTAAGAAATAAATTCTATTTCTTTATAAATTAACCAGTTTTAGATATTCTGTTATGAGCAACAGAAATGGACTAAAGAAGATATTAATAAAATAATCACACAAAGACCTATAAGGAGAAGTGCAGGTGCAGTGTGTGTACTTTGGATATGAACACACATCTCACAGTACCCAATTAAGAGCCAAGAAGTATTCCTGGATGCTGCTGCAAATAACAAGTCCTGATGATCCTCTCAATGAAGGCACCACCTCTGTGCCGTTTAATGCCATACGGACAACTGAATGCTCCCTAAGAAAATGTCAGCTTTCCAAACTCCTTTTCTTTAATCCCCAGAGGCCTATTAAGGCTATGTTGTTTGGTTTTCAGTTTAAAATGATGCCATAATTTCAGTTACTTTGATCCCCAGCATAGTTGGGCAGCTTGGAGACAACTGAGGCTTTCCACTCCAGAGGCAAAGAAAGCAATTGTTTTGTTCATAATGCGGTTGGGAAATTTAAAATGCTTGGCTTAATTTTAATATCTTTCCTTCTTGAAAAGGAGGTACTCTATAAATATGTGTATGTACATGTTATTATGTTAATATTGAAAATGGGGATACACACAGAGAGCTAAGCAGGGCCCATAAAGAGAGAACAGAGCACCTGCCAAGGTAATCCAACAAAGCCTTGTCTCACCCCCAGGAGCGCTGTCACCATGAGGCTTGTCTCCTCTGTCAGCAAAGCCCGAAACCAAACCTTAAAATTCACTAAGGCTTCAGTGAGGTAATTTGGATCATGCAGTTTGAATATTCTGACTGGGGCTGACGTCTTTTTCTCAGTTGTCTGTGAAGGGAGTTTTGCTAAGTAAATTAATACTGCAAAGTAAGTGGCCAGAAGCTGGAGTGAGAGATATTTAAACAACATTTCTAAATGATTTGCAAGCATTTTAGCAGCACCCATTGGTTTACAAACAACTGTAAAAATTAGATTTGTCTTCTAAAACAAATCTCCTGTGAAACACTTAAAAAAGTACTTTGTTCAAATTTCCCTTTAAACTCTAGGTAGAAAGCCTGAAGTTTTAAAAAAAACTTTACATTTTAAATTTAGCACTAATATTATTATCTTATTGAAACTGATAAAATATTGGACATGAGGGATTAATGCAGTGTCCTAATCTGCTGTTGCCACGGAGATGTTTAAGAATGTCTGCAGGAAATGTCATGGTGCTCATGTTTCTGCACAATGAGGGAAGTCATTTTTTAACCAGGACTTCAAGAGGGAGGCAAGTCTCCAAACTGGAGTTGACCACACCACCTCAACCCTCAAACACCAGAATTCATAGAGAATCTACCTCACCAAGAAGACCCAGGTCACAAAAAGTTGCAGCATCACGTAGCTGTGGGCAGCAATTCTCAAAGACCACTGTAGAGGCAGATATCCTTCACCAAAATCCACTAATAGAAGTTTAGTATTTAAAGGATTTATTTTGAGTAACTGTTCAAGCATAGACTATGCCTTAGTAATAGAGCCTCTGAAATAAGAGCAAGATGCCCAAGCATTAACTCTTAGAGAAAAGAATTCTATGGAGCACCCAGAAGAAAATAAAGCCTCGATCCAAACTGGTCCCTAACCACACCACTAAGGGCACCAGTTTTTTATGGTGGATGAAATTTGAACCAATTTCAGGTCATTTTGCCTTTAACTAGGTGGTATACATTACATATAGTCATCCCCTTGACCACCCCTCTCCACCACCCCCAAAAAAACACTTTTTATTGTCTTCCTAAGTCTCATTTTAAACAGAAGTCCTTTTGGTTTAATTGAACTAGGAAACCCCGTGTTGATATTAGAGGCAAGATTTTCTAATGCCTGTATAGAAAAAAATGAGTAAGAAAAACCTTGACAAATGCTGTTTTAACTGGATTAATTTCTACGTAGATATGCAATAGATTTTAATAGCCCATATCACAATTTTATTGTATTCAGTAATTTTTACAAAATCATTCTGAAAGAAAATACTAGAACTTCCATTTATGTTTTTATAAACCATTTTAAGGTTTATTTTTGAGTAAGTTTTATAATGTTCTTTTATAATTACATATGTTTTAAATAACTCAGGATTACTGGGATGTGTGCTGAAAAGTGTTTAGTGCTGGGTGTGAGATAAAAAAAATTAGGGAACCACTGCTTTATATTAGAAGATCCTTGAAAACAAGACCATATTTTATGTTGCTTTACATAGTCAGAGCCTAGCTAANGACGGGAGCGCCGCTGCGCTTCCCAAACGGCGCACTATCCAGTGCGCCACCGGGCCGGCCCTCCATTTATGTTTTTATAAACCATTTTAAGATTTATTTTTGAGTAAGTTTTATAATGTTCTTTTATAATTATATATGTTTTAAATAACTCAGGATTACCGGGATGTGTGCTGAAAAGTGTTTAGTGCTGGGTGTGAGATAAAAAAAAATTAGGGAACCACTGCTTTACATTAGAAGATCCTTGGGCCGGCCCGGTGGCGCACTCGGTAGAGTGCGGCGCTTGGGAGCGCAGCGGCACTCCCGCTGAGGGTTCGGATCCCATATAGAGACCGGTCCACTCACTGGTTGAGCGCGGTGCAGGCGCGACACCGAGGGTTGCGATCCTGTTGCCGGTCGCGGTATGGGCGCAACACTGAGGGAGTCATGAAAAAAGACAAAAAGGAAAAAAAAAAAAAAGAAGATCCTTGAAAACAAGACCATATTTTATGTTGCTTTACATAGTCAGAGCCTAGCTAAGTTGTTAGAAGATAGTAGACAGTCAATAAGTGTATGTTGAATAAGTGAATGAACGAAGTTCTCAATGAACACAGCTCTGAACTTTGTATTCTTGTATGGTGTATTAGTCAGTTTTCACCAATTAAGCACAAAACAAACCTGATCATAAGCAATAATTTCAATGAAAGCAATCATCAGCCCCCTTCCATATAGGAGACACAGCCTGAACTCATCAGCCTTCATCAGTCATCAGATCCCTTTGGAGGAAGCCCTGATATTAGCTAAGGAAAGCTGGCTCTTCTCATTTGCAGTCTCACTAAGGTACAGACAGACTTGCACCTTGTCATACTGAGTAAGCAGGACTCAGTTGTTGAAAGCACTAGCTCCTAAGAAGAAAGGCTGTTGTCTTTTAGCTGAGAAAACATTATCCAGCAAAAAAAAAAAAGACGTCCTCCTTACCACCTGATATAAACCTGGACTTTCCCACTCTGCCTTATCTCTGGCTTTGTTGTGATTTCTCCCGAGTAATATGGGAGTATGCCTTCTTATAACTCCCCTTCTTTGCTTTCATTCTTCCTTCTCCACCTGTGATAGACTCAGGGTTGTAACCACAACCAATAAGGAACTGTTTTCTCTGCTTGCATTGCTGTCCAGGGTACTAAGTAATGATGGGCTGTACCTCCTATTTCACATATAGAATGCAAATACCTTTTTTGAGGAATTAAGTTTTGGAGTTGACCAATCAGCATGAAACTTGATCTGGCCCCATGCCTGTCTATCTTGGAGAACAGATCTTGATCCCATAGTTTGTCAAGCAACAAAGGCCTCCATGGGGAGATCAGAACCATTGACCACATGCATGGAATCATTGCCTTGATTGCAATTCTCACACATTATATTTATATCCTTTTCTGTTCACTCTAATAAACTATTCTGGAGCTTTAATGAGATTTTCCTCTAAGCAGTGTAGTAGTGACAGCTAATTTCTCAGCAGACTAGAATGGAGGGAGAAAGAATGCTTTTGCTTTTTTTGGACAGAGATGCTTCAAATAGCTATAAGTCTGGGATAGGACACAGAGGCAGGTGGTGTTTCAGGAGCTGAAGGGGACACATATAAACATAAAACATGATTCTTGACTTCAAGCAGCTTACCATTTAATTGCTGGGTATCCCATACAAGTACTGTCTAAAAATATAAAGCAATAAATCTTCCAT
The DNA here is from genome assembly GCF_000696425.1 of Galeopterus variegatus. Classification (NCBI taxonomy): domain Eukaryota; kingdom Metazoa; phylum Chordata; class Mammalia; order Dermoptera; family Cynocephalidae; genus Galeopterus; species Galeopterus variegatus. Next base: position 39,126 of record NW_007734181.1, on the reverse strand, counting down.
CAAGTCAGTGATACCAGTGGTAAATGTTAAAAAAATGCCAGAGGATACAGAGGCAAACATCTGTTATGTTGGTCAATAATATCATCAATGAAGATAAGACTCATTTAGGGCCTTAAAGAAAAATTGGGATTTTGAGAGTGTAATAGAGGGGAAGAACTGTGTGAGCAGAGGTGTAAAGGAGCTAAAATATAAGAGAATGAGGCATGACTTAGAGCACAATGGGTATCAGTAGAAAATATCAATGTAGTAAGAGCCAAGAGTCAACGACTGAAAGCATGATGGAAGAAAACAAGCTAAGTTAATAAAAGATCTAAATGAAAATAATATGACATTTTGTGAAAACCAGGAAAAAACTTTACAGCCAAGAAGACCTTTCTAACTATAACTCAAAACCCAGGTTCCATGAGAGAAAAGAACAACAAATGTGAACATATGAAAATAAAAAATCTATAGGGCAAAAAGCATCACTGGCAAAGTCAAAATAAATGACAAACAGAAAAAAATTGAAACCTATACTGTATACGAACAGGTAAGATAATTGTACAGAGTTCCTAGAAATCTGAAAGAGAAAGACCAACTACCCAATAGAGAATGGGCGAGGAACAACAAGAAAAATAAAATTTTCCTTCAAACATAGGAAGAGACTTTCAATATCACATATGTACTAAAAGAAATGCAGACGAAAGTTCTATCAAGAAACCATTTCTCAGTTCCGGTCAAGATGGCAGAATAGATGATCCCCAGCATCACTCTCTCCCCAAAATCAACCAATTTACAACTATAAAAATGTAACGACAGCTGAGCTGGGGCTGCTGGAGCTCATGGGAAGAGCAGAAGAGACCTATGGAGTTCATGAAGGGGGAGAAGCCATGATGAAAGAAAGAAAAAACTGTTCGGAGCATTTCAGGCCACAGTCACTTTAGGGCTGGAGCTGATGAGTGCATGGAGCAGTAGCCAGCAGAAGCCACAGCTGTGCCCTTTGGATGGAGTTGCTTGGAGGTAGTGGGGGGAAGAGAAACTTGGTGGCCCCCAGGAGAGCAAAATCACTAATAGGGTTCTCTTGGACCCATGCAGGAGCGAGGAGCAAGAACAGCTGAAAAAGGGGAGCCATTCAGAGGCTGGTGAGTCATCACAAGGGAATAGCACAGGGCCCATCCCATGGCAAGTGTTTGGAGCACGGGTGGTGTGGGAGATGGGCCACACACCAGGAGAACACTGGGACACAGCAAGGACAGCTCATCCACCTCCCAATCAGCACAGGACCACTCAGAGAAGACTGGTCTGGAATGCAGAATAGCATGGGGTGCAGTTTGATGAAAAGATTCAGGCATAGATCAGAGTTTCTACACAACCCAGGTGCACCTGGTCTCTGGAGATCTGGAAGTACCTATAAGGTCAACTATTAAACCCTAACTAAGCTGCACAAAAAGTCTTCCCTATGGAAACAACAGCAAAGTGGCAATTTAGCTCAACAACACAACTCAGGTACTGGTTCCCACAGGAAGTTTCCCCATTTTAGAAGTAAGCAAAGGAAAAAAAATTAGTTCCGGCCCAGGCACACCACCAATGCCTCAGGGCCCGCCATGGAACCTGAGGCATAGAGTCAGGGACCAGACCCCCCTCCCCTCAACTGGGCACAGCACACCAGCACCCTGGGGCCAACCCAGGGACCCGAGGCATGGAGCCAGGGACCAGAACCCCCACAACCAGGCACACCACCAGCACTAAGGAGCATGCCAAAAACATATCCTCCATGTGGGTGGCCCACTACAGCCACTACAATAACCATGGCTGCTGCAAAAATGGTTAGATGCCACAACCACCATGCAAATGGTCCCCCAACCACTGGTGTGCATTGACACAAGGAGAGCCACCAGCAGAGATAAAGAAAAGAAGAGTATGGGCCGACCCTATGGCTCACTCGGGAGAGTGCAGCACTAGCACTGCAGCGCTGGGAGCACCAAGGCCGAGGGTTTGGATCCTATATAGGGATGGCCTGTACGCTCACTGGCTGAGCGCGGTGCAGGTGACACCAAGCCAGGGGTTACGATCCGCTTACCAGTCCCCCCAAAAAAAAAGAAAGAAAGAAAAGAAAAGAAGAGGATGTCTCTCTCCACAAAGCCCATTTCAGACTGACAGAAGAAGCATCTGCTCTATGATAATATTGGGGGAATTGATCACACCTCTCAGCATTGGACAGATCATCTAGGCAACAAATCAACAGAGTGACCATTATTCTTTCAGAAGGAGAGAAGAAATCTAGGGTAATTAGAGGGGGAAGGGGGAAGGGAGAGGGGAATGGGGTGAGATTGGACAAGGTGCATAAAGAATAATTACGATTTGTAACAATATATATATACTAGTAATATTGATTTGATCAGCATATCTCAATGTTGAACCCATAAAAATATGTATAATCAATTTTGATTCAATAAAAATTTTTTTAAAAAGAGATGCCATTTCTCACCTAAAGCTTCCCACATGCTTTGTAGTTGAAATATTATAAGATAGGGCTGGCCAGTTAGCTCAGTTGGTTAGAGCATGGTGCTGATAACACCAGAGTCCAGAGTTCTAGCTCTATACCAGCCAAAAACAAAAATAAAAAGAGAAGAAAAAGAAAAGAAATATTATAATATAGACACTCTTGTGCATAGTTCTATATTGCTAGTGAGATAGCATAACGGTAATATCCTGAAGAGGAGAATTTGGAAGTTTCTTGCAAAACAAGAAATTGATTTACCTTTTTCCCCTGCAATTTCACTTCTAGGATCCTATTCCACATACACATCTGGGCAAGTGAGAAATGACATTGATACATGATTGTTCATTGTAATAAAGGAATACCGGGAAGAATCCAAATATCAAGAAAAGTGGTCTGCAGAATTAAAAATAAAATGAGGTTAATATTCACATACTGATATGAAAAGATCACAAAAAATATTGAAGAATAACAAAAAGTAAGTCACAGAATATTGCATATAGCATATAGGAAAAAATATCAAAAAGAATCACTAGAACAATAAAAGAGAAAATAATTATTAAATAATTACATGAAATTGGTGAGGGGGAATCATGAAAGACTTAAGTGCATACATTTTGTATCGTTTTGACCTTTGAAATATGTAAATATACTAACTTTTCAAGAAAGTTTAATTAAGAAAAATAACCTGAAGTTGAAAATAAATTGAAGCAAAGGAACCAAACTCTTTACCAAATTGGCAACAGCAAAATGATTTCATTCGAAGGACTTGAAAAC
>NW_007734181.1:24578-35638 GCF_000696425.1 Galeopterus variegatus | reverse complement strand
AGAACAATAAAAGAGAAAATAATTATTAAATAATTACATGAAATTGGTGAGGGGGAATCATAAAAGAAAGACTTAAGTGCATACATTTTGTATCGTTTTGACCTTTGAAATACGTAAATATACTAACTTTTCAAGAAAGTTAAATTAAGAAAAATAACCTGAAGTTGAAAATAAATTGAAGCAAATGAACCAAACTCTTTACCAAATTGGCAACAGCAAAATGATTTCATTCGAAGGACTTGAAAACACAGTATGAATATTTTGATTGTGAAAAATGTAGTGTAAGATATTCTAAGCAAAAAGAATAACACAAAAAAGTTAAATCTCCCTCAGTAATTATATTGTTTGCTGTAAAATTGATATTGATAATTTCGAACTACAGTTGACCCTTGAAAATCGCAGGGGTTAGAAGCAGTCAAAAATCTGCATACAACTTTCTCCTTATCATTACTGAAGTAGCTGGCGCTGTGCAACTCGAGCGTGCAGCAAGTAGGCCCATTTACGTGGTTGGTTAAGTGGCAGTGGGATCCTGCCTATGTGTGGACCTGTGCAGTTCAAACCCATGTTGTTCATCGGTCAACTGTATTTTTAATAAGACATATTAAAACAAATAATTATTTTAATGATGTTAGGAACAAAAACTTTCAATGCAAAAAAATGGGATATAAATATAAAATAGAGTGAAAACTCTCTAGCATTAATATTTTAATTAAAATTATCAATATGAGTTTTTGACTTTTCAAATATATATTTAAAGGTTCTAGAAGCAACATAATCTCAACAGCAATGAACAAGAAAGAAAAGAAACCAAAGCTACTTGGGAAAACGATTGATTTCAGGTCTGGGGCAGAATAAGAGCAAGTGAGCCTAGGACCTCCTGTGCCAGAAAGCAAGGGAGCCCACAAAGACCAAAGGGGCTGTCACAGCAGGCCCAGGAGCTGATGTGAAGGGGCTACCACTGGTCAAAGTTGTGACAATCTGAACCTCAAGAAGAATAATAAGTTTAATGGATTAAAACAGATTGAATCAATAAAAAAAAATCAATGAGTTCTTAATGATATTTTTAAAAAGAGAGTCATAGAAATCTCATTTGTCACCATTAGAGGTAAATATTAAAACAACTCCTCTCTTTGAAAATTGAGAAATGAGAAAGAAAGAATCATTTATCCTGCCTTTCTGGTTTTCAGGGTAACAAACTGGGTTTCAGGGTAACAAAATAGCCCACTTGGTGACAGAAACTTCTTTACATAGAAATGTCAGCTAACAAATGAAGAAAGAGTGGTGGGATTTTAAACACATTTCAGAAACCATGATTAAATTAACTGCTTCAGGCAGGGAGTATCAATTAGTGTCAAGACCAGTAGGTGAATGGTTGTACAGTAATACATTCATATAGTGCTAGAAATCTGTGAAGATTTCACTAGAAATCTGTGAAATGTTACACAGATTTCTAGTCCCAAAAGAAAAGTGTTATTCACCAGTGGAGGAACTAAGTTGTCATTACTTTAACCCAGATGTCAATGTTAGTATCACTAATGATGGGTCAACAAAATATTATATGTCTTCTGGTATACTGCAAATACTATATATCTATGATCAACTAAAATCAGCCAGAAATGATTATCTTGAATTCATTAAACCTTTTGACATAATTTCCAGTGTATGGGACATATGCAAAATATGAGGGTACTGCAGTTTGTGAAAAAATAAAATGAAAAAATGATATGAATCTTTCCACAAGCTTTTTGAAGTATCTTCATATAAGAGACATGTGCGCTAAAGAACACCACAATTATTGTGATTCTTGTATCTTTCTTTCTTTTTTTTATTTATTTGTTTATTTTTTCAGCTCACACTTATGAGTGAAGACAGCAATCACAATAATTCGTTGAACTTTCAAAAGGAGAGAACAGAACTGAGGCCACCGGAGTTGGAAAAGGCGGAGGGGGAGGGAGGGTTAGCGAGAAATTGGTAAAGGGCCACAAAAAATGATTGTACTGTGTAATGTTGAATATACTAATTATAATGATTTGAGCTCACCTATTGCACACAAGTATTGATATTCAACACTGTACCCTACAGATATGTACAATCATGTTTCAGTAAAAAAAAAAAACTTTAAAAATATGTATAAATAAATAAATAACACCCGAAGCCAGACAAATGCAGAAAAGATAATCCATTCTACAGGACAACTGACCTATTCTCACTGAAAGTCAGTGTCATAAGAAAAAAGCAGCGAAGGGCTGCTGTGCTAGATTAAAAGAGACAGGGACAAAGGTGTGCTGGCAATGTTTCAAAATCCAAAAACTGACCTATTCTCACTGAAAGTCAGTGTCATAAGAAAAAAGCAGCGAAGGGCTGCTGTGCCAGATTAAAAGAGACAGGGACAAAGGTGTGCTGGCAATGTTTCAAAATCCAAATAATGGAGAGGCCCTGGTTTGCAGTATTTGCTGATTTCCAGGTTGTAATTACTCCCACCATGGCAATTTCAAGCTACCTATGTGACATCAACCCCTCATAAAATTCCTGAAAACTTAGCAGTGGGATCTTGTGCATGGTACAAGCCAGCAGCAATATGCTACCACTTAGGTGACATGACAGCTTGGCTCATTGTGGTCCTGGATTGATACTGGAGAAACCAACTGCAAAAGTCATTTGAATGTCATTTGGGATAAAATTTGATGAGTTTACAATTTATTCAATAGAAAGGTAGATGTCATTACTAGAAAAAGAGGCAGGTTGCAGAACAGTATATTGTATACAGTATAATCTCATCTTGGTGCAAAATGTTGCAGATGTGCTTGACTGGATATGCAAGAATGTGCTAATAGTGGTGATTTCCAGATGAGGAGGATGTGCTGGTTTGATTTGACTGTTTTAATTTTTCTAAGATTCCACATGCACTTCCACTGGTGTGTAACAATCAGTTATAACATTATAGAGATATTTTTAAAAGAGAGATGATAATGTGGCAAAACACATTTTGGAGCAGGGAGGTAGGCAGACTCTGAAAAATAAAAGAAACTGCTGCACTTGTAGAAGTTTGCAAAACCTTGAAAGCTTTTCTTCTTTCTTTCACGTTCTCTGTGACCAGTGCAGCCCAGTCCCTGTGAGTTCTCCCTCAGGTGACATCTGGCAGAGGCTTTCGAGTTTGCTTACTCACTCAGTGGCTCATTCCTCCACTCCCCCAACTCTTCGTTCCTTGCTACCTTGGCAGGCTTGATACAGACACTGGGCATGACAAGGTGGATGCAGGCTCCCAGCCCTGAGCAACTCATTTGGGATTCAACGTGTTCTTCTTATTCCTCTCCCATTAGGGAAGTGCTGGGACAGAGAGGACCATCCCTCATGCTTCTGAGTGTCTGTTGCAACGTTTAGCACAGAAATATTTACATAGTAGGAATTCATAAAATAACTACTGGCTACAAGATAGACTGACTCTGATTTTGTAAATTCCTAAGGCAATAATTAACCATACCAACCAGTACAAGCCTTTGGCTGGTAATCTCCAAATGGTTTTGGTCACGTATTTCCCGAAGTAAAAATTTAAAAAAAAAAAAAATTGAGCATTGTCTCTCAAAATATGTGCATTTCTTTATCCATGAACTATATACATGTACCACCATGCTAACAAAGTACATCTAATTTTTTCTTGTTTTTAGACAATGAATTATTTTATTTCCACACATTCCAGAAAATACTGGGTTGAACTAGCCTTCCTTATGTCCCCTTTTCTGCTCCCTGTCTACTTTCCCAAATCCACATAGAGAAGTATAAAATTCTCCTAAAAAGGAAAGAAAGAACTGGAAATCACTACCACCCTGAGTTAAAGGCAGTTCTCCAACTCCCCCCCGTCCCACTCCCTACAACTGGAGGAAATATCACTTGATGGGTGTCTTGCTCATGTATGTCCTATTCACGCACACATGCACACACACACATGCACACACTTCCTATACCTCTTCAATCTGGAATGGAAGTCAAGTAAATACAGCTTTGTTGCCCACTTCATGAATAATACCAGTCACGATGCAGCTTCCAAATGACTCTGGGTGTGCTCCCTTCACATTGTGAAGAGAAAATAACTTTAAGTTAGTGTCATTTCAGCAGATTGCTAACTCAGTGATTTTCATCTGGATGAAATAGGAAGAACTATCAGGACCTGTCTATTACCCATGCAGGTGAGATAGGAATAGAAACATCCGCTCTGTCAAATTGAACAGTCCCATGCTTTAGCACTTTTAGACTCCGGTTTAACATCAAGATGTCTCAGGCTTTAAATGAAATTGTCAAATATAATTTGGCTATGGATTCCCAAGATATATGATTGCCCTTGGAGAAAACTTGATAACTCAGCATACCTATTTCAAATGTGTATCTACCTGATAGGGTATTCTATAAAGCTGGTCCCCTGCTCTCTGACTCCGGTTTAACATCAAGATGTCTCAGGCTTTAAATGAAATTGTCAAATATAATTTGGCTCTGGATTCCCAAGATATATGATTGCCCTTGGAGAAAACTTGATAACTCAGCATACCTATTTCAAATGTGTATCTACCTGATAGGGCATTCTATAAAGCTGGTCCCCTGCTCTCTCTCTACCACATAAAAACCCTCAGCTAGCCTGATGAGCCAAGCTCCACTCCTAATTCCAACGGTCATGAGACTCCACAACGAAAACTTTTATGTCCATGAGGCAAAGGTCACTGTCCAGAGTTGTCTTTGGGAATCTAATCTGCACAGAATATGACAACCTGTGATTGGAATGAAGAGACTTTTAAAGTCTTTGCACACAGGTGGCCATGCCCACAACAACACACTTTCCCTTCCCTTTAAAGTCCTCTTTCTGAGTGTTCCTCATTATCACTGCCTCTAGCTTGGCATTAATTTTCTTCATTTGGGAGAGTCAGGCTCAGTCCCAAAATTCAACTAAAAAAAAAAAAAAGTAAAGGCAAAGAAGAAAATATATAGTAGACTCTTTCCTTCAAGCAAAAGAAACTCACAGCCTAAGCTTGGAAGGACTAAAGGGCTGGTATTTGCTAAGCAGCTAAGCTGCTGGACGAAGGAGACAGAGTGATGAATGAAATCAAAAGACAGTCTGGTCCGAAGTGATTTTTGAAAACTAACATGGTAAATAAAGAAATCTGACAGCCTTAGCCTTAAGTGTAAATAAGGATTTTGGAGGAATTTGATCTGCAGCAAAGGGCCTTTCTCTCATTGACACATCTCAATGGCAGAAATTCCAAACTACAGCCAGTATGCTGAATGTAAATATGGGTGTGAAACGTGTTTCTGGAAGGGGCAATGAACCCTCCTGTTATGAACATACTGACAACTCCTCATTGAGCACTTAAAAAGAGCCTGGAAGTCTAGATCCATTATCTCTAATGCTCAAGCACCAAAGGAGGGTGTTATGAATTAAACTGTGGCCCTCCTCAAAGATATTTTGAAGTCCTAACCCCAAGTACCTCAGAATGTGACCTTTTCAGGAAATAGGGTCTTTACTGAAGTAATCAAGTTAAAATAAAGTCATTAGGGTGGGCTCTAATCCAATATAACTGGCAGCCTGATTAAAAGGACGTATTTGGGCACAGAGACAGACACACGCAGAGGGAACGTGATGTGAAGACACAGGAGAAACGTCATGTGGAGACAGAAGATTGGAGCAGTGCCTCTACAAGCCAGGGGATGCCTGAGGCTGCCAGAAGCTAGGAGAGAAGCATACAGCAGATCCTTCCCCAGTGTCTGTAGAAAGAGCATGACCCTACCAACACATTGATTTTAGACTTTTAACCTTCAGAACTATGAGATAAGAAATTTCTTTTATTCTAAGCCACCCAATGTGTAGCAATTTCTTGTGGAAGCACCAGGAAACTAATACAGAAGGCAATATTACCATTCCTATGCTGCAGATGTGGAAACTGAGGTAGGCTTTAAATTCAGCCCTTTCTAACTCCAGAGCTCAAACTCACGTAACTGTAGCAATGTCTTCTAATTGGTTTCCATGGACCCTGGAGTTCCATGAACATATGCCTGAGGTTCCAAGCATACAATGCAAAAAATTCTTGGTTTTCTACTTGCATTTCAATGGCATTTGAAACAATGAGTATATATGGCCATCTAATAACCTAACACTAGTCCACAATTTCCATGTCCAAGCCTGTGTCTGTGTTGGTGATGCCACTGGTACCAATTAGTGCTACTTTAATTGTCCCAGAATAATGGAAAAGGAGTAGAGTATGTTTACTATGTAAATAATGACTATGGCACAGTGAGAAGTCCAAATAGCATCACAGCTGGTTGTGTAAAAAGAGGTCACAGTAGCAGAAACAGGAAAACTGGTGGGTGAATTGAGTCATCATCACAAAACTTGTGACAGCACACCCATGCGGATGTCAAAAGGGACCTGCCATAGCAATTAGAGCCTGAGCAATGCCAGGGACAATGATTTTCCTTCAAATACCATCATCACACATGAGTAATATCGTTAATATACATTTTATTGGGTTCTATATTTCTTTGTATTTAATTAATAACTTTAGTATGTTTATTAATATCTAGAGGCATTTAAAAAGCTATATCTACTCCCATGTCTCTATATGGGGTAGTAGAAATGCCTGAGATGTTAAGTTGCATTGCTGTCAGCAACACGTACCACTTTCATTTCAGTAGGCAAGTTAGCTACCTGTGACATTAGGAGCATTTGCAGAGCCACAACCAGAGCTACTTGAGGAATGTACCAAACAGGGCTTTTTGTGAACACTTCACTTATTGAGGAGATATGCTGAGTACACCAGTGGGGGAGGGACAGAGGCAAAGATCCTCGCTAGGGAGAGAAGGGGATGAAGTAGGAAAAGTAATGGCAGATTTACCCAAGTCTGGGAGGAGATAAAGATCTGAGGGTCCTTCATCAGTAGAAATACATGTCCTACTCCATCTCAGGACAGGCTTGGGAGATGGGGGTGAATGACTGCTTAGTGCACCTTGGAAAATTGGGTTCTAGGAATCTATGGCCCAGTTCCTGGGCCCCCCACATGGTCTAGAGGGAGCAGAGCAGTAGTCTTTAAGTTGCCTCAAGACTTGGACAAGCCCATTTATTAATAATTAGAGGAGCTAATGGTCTACAGGCTTTGTCTCTGCCTAAGACTCCACCTCCCACGACCTCTGCACAACCTTTAATGGATGTGTTAGCTGAGATGCAGGGAACTGTAATAAGATTGAGATTTAATTACCTGCCACCTTGATGACTCAGTCTAAATGAAAGTATATGAAGTAATGTAACATATCTGGCATGCGCTAATGATCTACATACCTACAGAATTATTATAATTAAAAATCACTTAGGTCAATATTTTGGGTCTGAAATAATTTTTTTCTTCAAAAGAAGCCTGAAAGTTACTAGGTCTAAATGCATGGCATTACTCAGAGTTGCCTTCTTTGGTAGCAAATAACAGATTAGCAGGAGTTAATCTACCTTCTAGCTAGCTGTCACCTTGGAAACTGAAGAGCAGAGCCCCGAGGGATGATGCAAGTAGATTTATAGACTTAAAGAACAATTTCAGAAAACAAGAGAAGAAATGTCACATTTAGGTAGTTCGTGATTAATCTCTAAACATGTCTCACAAACTGTAACTGCTTTACAGTGAGAGCTACCTACGTTTTCTAAGGTTGGAGTTTTTAGAACATTTTCATGCACCTTACTTCACTCAGGCTCACTGAATTGGCCAAAAATAAACTGTGGGTGGATGAACCTGTGCCAACACCATGAAATGAATACTGTGCCACTCATTTCCCCGTGTCAGTCACCCCTCCAGCAGGGAGCATAGAGGATAAAGAGATCTGGGAACAAAAGACACTGAGTAGCTAAGGAGGATGTAAGAGGCTAATATCTTTGAGGTAATGGGGTTTACCTGGGGGACCTGGACAAGGTTTGGCCCCTACCTGTAGCCCCGAGTTCCACACAGCCAGTTCATCGGCAAGCTCTGTCTGAAGGCCCTTCCCTGAGCAGCTCTCCTCTTCACTTCCACCCTGCCTTGAAGCTGCCTTCATTACCTCTCACCTCAACCAGCGGGAGTCTCTTAGCTACTTTTCCTGCATCCCTTCCAAGTCCCCTTCTGACTGCTATCACCTCACCCCTTCCCCAAAGCTCAGTGTCCCCACCTCTGCTGCTCTGGCTTCAAGCACCCTCTGTAGTCTTGCAGCCGTTCTCCCCACCACATACCCTAGTGACCACCGTGCTGTGCTTCAAGTTCTCCCAATTCTCTCTGCTATCGAACCTGTTCTCGTGCCTCTGCCTGGAGCTCTCTCTCTCTGTTCTTCCTGATGACATCCTGTTTGTCCTTCCAAGGCTCACTCCTCCCATGCCTGGCTGCCTCCAGCACTCCTGCCCCCTCCTCCCCTTGAATTTGTTCAGGCCATGGCTCCATTTAGTAATCATCAACGTAGCTCAGAAATGTTTGTATTTAATGGACCATCTCTCTCTCTTATTGTCCTGGAATTTGGGCTAAAACTGAGGACAATAATGTACTCACAAATTCTAAAGAGAAGCAGAAGACCACTGCACCATCAAGGCTGTGTGAAAGAACACTAGAAATGTGAAAGGAGGTTCAGGAAAGAGAAAGTACTTGGCTTTTCTCAATTAAGGGCCTGGGGGAGGGGCTTGAAGAGCATCCTTTATAGACCCCGGGGATGGCTGTGGGAAGGGGATGCTGAAGGCCAGCTCCCCAGTGGGGTGTTTACAGTGTCACTGAATCACAGGCCTCACAATGGCTGTGGACTCAAGTGAAGCAGAGTGAGTGATCTTGGGAGAGCTTGAGTGTGGGGGCCGTATGTGGACAGAGAGGATGGAGTCTGCTTCTCATCCGGAGGATTTTGGCAATGTAAGGCTGGCCAGAGCAGCCCAGGACGGCAGGGAAAGTGCAGACAGCAACAGGCTAGCAGTGTTGGGCTTGACAGGTGTAGGTGAATTTCCTGTGGAGCCAGTGTATGGCACAGAGCATTGAGGTTGGCCGAGCTTGAGGCAATCCTTCCCAAGAGGACTGGACGCCTGGGATCAACCTCAGAGGGGCAGAGGCTAGAAAGAGATTGCAAGGGGTCATCCAGGGAATGCGGCACCTGCATCAGAAAACCACATGGCAGAAATCCTCACACTGGGGGTGAGGTGGTGGTGCTCTGCAGGAAAACCTGTGAAGCCTACCAATGTGCCTCCCATGGCTCTGGACCCTTGCTACAGCCTGGAGTATGGCTGGCTGCACTACAATCCATTTGCCATGCAGGTCTCTGCCTGCCTTATTCTTCCAAGTTCTAATCCCTCCCTCCCTGTCCCTCCTCTTTCCACACCCCAGACCTTGGAGGGTCATGGAACAGGAAAGGGAGAAGGGGAAGGAAGAATGAGGAGAGACCACAGTAGTGCCTACTCTGGTGTCCAAGGCACAAGTTTAGCCTGCTCTGAAGAAAGAAAAGAAGCTTTAAATTAAATGTGAGCTTGAAGCTTTAGGACAGAATTAAGCTTTTTAATACCTAGAAGGGACTCTATATTGTCGGAAAGGAGTTTTGAAAAATTGGACAGCTATGGAGTCTGCCCAAGATGTCGTCAACAGGCAAGGAAGGGAAGTGAAATGACAGAAAGCCCTTTGAAGGAAATATAAAGACTGCTGAAGAGAAAAACTCTGCAAAGTTCAGCCTAAGGAATACACTTACTTTATACATATGTATTTATATGTGTCCATATGTGTCAGAACACACACGCACTGACATACACACTGATGCACACATATCCTTTTAGTATGTAGATTTTGAGGAAAGAGGCACATTTGTTTATTTTCATATCCTCAGCCCTTGGCACTTGCCTGCGGTGACATGAAGGTGAATAGCTGCCCAGGTGACAGAAATACTCTGCCTTGAGCCTCCACAAGTGTCAGGTTGCCAGGCACAGCAGTCCTGGGACCACAGCCCTCCCTTTCAATCAGCCCCATGACTCCAGGCGGGAACTTGATGGGGTCTGGAGTCATTACAGAGACCCTTTCATCCTCCCACCCTACTGGTCTTCCAAAGGCCCACAGAGAGGAGGTGATAAATCCTACAGCCAGGGATACATACTCATATGTCACCCACCACTTCGTAAGAGGGTTTCTACCTGCCAGCTGTGTCCAAATGACAAATACATTCAATGTGAAAATGGAACGTCCCAAGTCATCTTTTACCAAAATGACTTCTCTGCACATCCAGGCTTGTGTGAGTTCCCAGCAGTAAATGAAATTCCTACAGGAGAACTTGAAAGTAAAGGGGGCGGAGAGATGGAGGCAGCATTGCAGTATTTTCCTGGGTAAACTGCTTAAAGAGATTGTCCTAGTTATCTTTTACTATGTAACAAATTACCGCAAAATGTAGTAGAGTCAAATGACTATTTTATTTGACACACTTTTGTGGGTCAGGAATTTAGGAAAGGCTGGACTGGACAGTCAGACTCTCAACCATGTAGCATGAACTGGGCAGCTGAGGCCAGTTGGTACCTTGGATTATTTCTCTGAAGCCTGGGCTGGGATGCCTGGCAGCTGATTCTAGCTGATGGCTGGGAGCCCAGCTGTGGCTATCGGCTGGAAAGCTCACACTTGGTCTCACCATCTGGCTTGGGCTTCTCACAGCAGGTGGCCAGGTTCCCAAGCAAGCAATCCCAAGAGCGAGGGTACCAAAAGGCTCAGGCAGATGCTGTGAGGCTTCTTATGACTAATCTCAGAAGTCCCAGAACATCATTTCTACCACATCCATTGGTCAAGCACATCACTAGGGGAGCAGAATTAGACTCCATCTGTCTGTGACAAGAATAGCAATGAATCTGTTGCCATTTTAATCTACCACAGGGGTGTTGAGATGTGTTCCCTGTGAAGAGGCGGTGACTTCTCCTTCACCACCCCATCTCTGTGTAAGCATGGCATTGTAGAATGGATATGACAGTGAGATAAAAGCCAGGCTTTCTTTATGCCCAGAATCACTAATTGTTACCCCCTTGAACGTGTCATTTCACCTCTCCCTGAATGTCATAAAAAGTGGGGTCTTCC